>NW_027512430.1:0-300000 GCF_048772815.1 Callospermophilus lateralis
TTTTCGATTTCCATAATCAATTTTGAACCAAAACTCACACACCCTTCATGATAAACCATAATCCTAAGATTATCGTTAGATATATAACTGGTTGGAATGAATGATTGCATATCAATATAAAATTTCTTATAAATTTTCAGATATTTATTCAATCCATTATTTAAAGTTGATCCAGTTATATTATTTATTCACAGTATGGTCTATTCATGCATTATGTCTATATTCATTGAAACAGGGTACACCTATTTGTACCCCCATACTAATTTGTAAGTCTTCAAAATATTGCTCGTAGAATTGGTGGAAGAAATACTCTTTTCACCTGATCTACATACACATTTTATTACAGAAATATTCTGGACACAAAAAGCAAAGGTCACACTTACAATTGTACCAAAGCGTAAATGGAAAGTGAGCATGGATTACTAAAAACATCCATGTCCAGGTTGCCTAATGCTCTCAAATATCAATTCTATTTTTGACTACATATTTGTTTCTTCTTAAGATTATATATTCAACTTCAAACCTGTTGACAATGTCTAACCCTATCACACAATTTGTACTTTGCTTGATTTCCTAATGTCTCTATTGATATCTGCTTTCCTATATTTTTCCCCAGTTCATCATTGTGACTGACTCTTCACATGTGCTTACATTTACATACACTCTCTACCCGAAATCTTATTGCGAAAGAACTTTTGGTCCAAATCCTATACTCACTCTTCTTTCTAAACCTACCAACTACCTTCCTAATCCTACCGACTATCAGTTTTTGACTGGATGTTCTCTTCAACATTCAATATCCAAGGTACAAGGTACGATGCCAGTGTATATTGATTTATCTGAGACATCTGTGCTGCACATTACTCAAAGCTAAGTATCCCACTCAAGTCCCCAATGCCCTTCTGGGCTTCAAATCTTACCTAGATTTCTGCTTTCATACTTATGTTTCACATATATACTCTTGTAAATATCGCATTTTGCCAATACCATTATTCATCCCGCAGAATGATTTGTAACCCAAATTGAACATGTTATTAACCCTAACCATACACTGTTCCCTCAGTATAACTTACTTAAGAGCAGGGACAGTGTGGGTCTTACAATATAGGAATGTAGATGATCTTCCACCTGCTGAGAACATCAAAGATCCATGGAGAAATGATCCTTGCAGAAGATATAGGCAGCTATGTAGGACCTGAGAGAGCAATAGTCATCTTCCATGGCAAACAACCTGGTCAGGATTAATTGATAGTCTGAATCAGCCTCTCTCTTCTTAATGAAGAGAAGATGGACTGAACCAGGCCTCTGTGGAGAGCTGTTCCCTGGTGCCTATGGTTGATATACCATTCTAACTTCTGAATGTGTCACAGGATGTTGGGGCAGCCTCCATCTCATGGGAACCCTGGATGCAACTGTTAGCACAAAGTGGTTACCAAGGTAGTGACCATATTCAGTTCCTGAAAGAAGTGACCTCACTTCACTTCCTTGGTGATGGAATTCTCTGAACCTGGGATCCAGGAAGGAAGGCACCCAGAGCCAGTCCCACTCCCAGTTCCAGTGGGCTAACTTGTTTGCTTTTCCCAAAGACATTATCAGTCTTTCTTGGTACCTACTGATGTGAGGATGGAAAAATGCCAGCAGAGCTCTGATGAGGGGCCTTTCCTGAGAAAGCAGGTAGTGGCTCACCTTTGGCTCCTGACAACTTCACAGATTTGGACAAGGAGACCAGATCTGAAACAGGACAGGCCATTTTGTGGGAACATAATATGGCCCACCAGTCAGAAGACACTCCGGATAGTCACAGACCTATTTGGGGGAAGTAAGTGCCTTTGCCGTTGTAGGTGTGAGTTTGTGGTTTTTTCTCATGTTCTGAGAATAGGTAGGAAAAGTGGTTTGTTTGGTTTGGAGTGGACTGTTTCTAGTAAGTCGTTTGACATGGTGAGTGTTTCTAGGTCTGTGTATCCCACTGTATCCGTGGTTGTAGACATTAGAAAAGAGAATGCATCAATGGATGTGTTGTCTCTAGTTGAAAGCTTCCCCGCATTCATACTGCCCAATTAATGAATGGACTGCAGCTTGCCTTATGGATGGGCAACATCTACTATCTTCTAAAGTTCCTGTTTTCTTCGTGAATTCTGGCCACTCTCCAGAATAGGCTCATGGTTTTGTTTCCCAAATATGTAACACCACAAGATTCTGTGACATGGCCATGTGCTGGATTGCTGAAGGGAATGGGAGCATCTAAGAAAACTCAGATTTCAGTGTGACCAGTAAAGTCTCAGTGGAGAAACCCTTCTTTGGGCCATTTGCTTACTTCTATTTCTATTACCCTGAATGTCAGGAAGGTCTTTGCCTCAGGCCACCCCTTTGTGTAGCCTGAAGAAAACTGTTTTCATATGGAAATGTATGGACATCACCTGTGGCTCTTTGCTTAATTGATTTGGAATGAGATGTGTCGGAATCAGCCTCTTGTCCTTGTATGAGGTTGTGGCTTTGATTCTCAGCACCTGATAGATCTAAAGAAAGATCCCATGTGCTTCCAAAACTAAAATGGCCAAAAGAGCAGTCATTGTTGATGAATATTTTTGCCTTCTTGTTTTAGGTTCCTGACCTCCATAAAGTGACAATAGGGATCCTTTGGGTCAAATGAGTTCTTGAAATCCCTGCAGAGGCTAGCCCATATTTGCTTGGGTTTTCTCATGACTCCAAATCACATAAAGAATCTATACCCTACAGCCAGTAGGCCTCAAATTGGAGAAGTGGAACACTTTAACAGCAGGAATATTTGATCATTCCTGGTTCACAGGAAGAGTGTCCAGGCCATCATGATTTTAGGCAAATGAGGGGCAAGTGAGCTTATTTGTGCTCATAGAAACCTCCAGCTGGAGGTTATGATGAGTGTCTACATGGAAGAAGATGATGGCCCTGTGGGAGTGTTTTGATTTTAATTGTGGTCATTTTTTGGCGGATGGAAGGGATGACTGGTTCCACCTGGGCTTGAACTCTGGTGTGATTTCCCTTAGAGACTGAGTTCTGAAACTGACCTCAGAGAAGTATTGCCATGAATTGTGTTGGGATTTTAGGAGACCACGCATGAGACTCACTCTTGGAAACTGAGATCTAGGCCCAGGGTGGTTTCCACAGAGGCCTGAGAATCTCAGCCAGGATATCACATGATTTTATTCTGAAAGACTTAGCACCCATATTTGAGAGTCAAAACACACATGGACCTCACATTGTAGATGTCAGTTGGCCTGGCTTTAGGAGACCTTTTGGCAACTGTTTGAGAAGCATTGACTGTGAGAGTTCTCCAGAGCGTTCATTGTAATGAACTTTCTCAACACTTAATGGTTCCTGAATGAATTGAAACCCACAGTGCCTCTAACTTCATCCTTGAAAAATTTCTAGATAAATACCATGAAATTTTTGAAATTCCCATGACTAGGTGGCACTGCAGAAACTTTTGATGTCCTGTTGCTGATCATGTGTATACCAGACAGTGCCTTGTTTTTGACTGGGTTTCATTAAAATGGTGTAGAACAAGAGAAGCCAGTAATTTGGAGCCTGCTGAGTAGGGGGGCTAGAGCAGTGGTGGGCAGGTGTGTGATAAAACATCATGTTGGGGCCATGTGAATCTGCCATTGGCTTCCAAATTTTTTGTGACTGATATAGTGCAGACATCAGACCCTTATGTGTAAAGGCATCTTGTTAAATGGAGAGTTTTCAGGGCAATATTCAGAATCAGGTTGCTATGGTTATTGGGGCAAGCTATGTGGGATACAAGCCTGGTTGGTGCATTCTCCTGCAGACCCTGATCCACCACACGTGACAGAACTCCCTCCAGCACTGTATCTCAGATGAACTTTTTATGTTTTGTGAAGCAAATACCAAATTCCCAGTGCAGCAGCAAGAAATACCACGAAAAGTGGAGGATGACCAAATGTCTTCACAGTCCCCACTGGGAGACACTTAGCTTCCAATGGACACAGTTTAGCTACAAAGAGAGAATTGAGCACTGCTGCCTCGTGTTCATTGAAATATAAGAAACCATGTCTTTCGGTTACATAGATGCAGACCCAGCTATGATGGTCTCACTACAAAGGAAGCTAAAGCTCATGACAACAACATATATTTCAAGTGCCCAACCTCAGAAGCCGTTTCCCAAGAATTCTTAGGCCAGCAGAGCTCCTTTTTGTGGAGTGTTTACCCTGTCCTTTACTTTTGGAAACTCCTCTACCACCTCCAAGGTTGTGAACTCCCGAGCATATTCCATTCCATATATATGTATTCATAGATTTTCACACTTTTCTACTCTAATTGTGTTTTACTTGGGGCGTAGGTAATGTCAAGGCATTGTTCTGGATGTGAGTGGGAAGATTTTTGTGTAGCACATATTTACATACACATTGGATTCATTTTTCAATTTTCCATTTGAAATACTGAATCCCTGACACTAACCCATACCCTACTAGTCTCTGACTAATAATCCTAACATGATGGTGAAAAATAAGCCAAAAAGAGAAGAAACACAAGCAGTTCAGAGGACGCATTGTGTATTGTTGGAATTGCCTTTTGCATTATATAATGTAGGAGTTATAAGTCTAGTCAATTTTTTTGTTGAAATAGTTCTAAATGTGTTTTTAAAATTAGCAAATATGTGAATCCCTGTCTCCCTTTCTCTGTAGCCTATTCAGTACATGTATTTATATATGCACATATAGAATTCTACCTGATATCACTCGTATACACTTGTGAGGTGGCTGAATTGGCAGATGCAAATTGAGAGAAGAGTTCACTCCTCCTAAACGCTGTTGAAACTGAAAATTCAACCTATGGGTGAGCTTCCTAGTTGAAAAACATTATACATGAATCCATGTTCAGTAAAATGAACATTTTTCGATCTGTGGATTATATACTTTTCATGATGAATTTCTATTGGCATATATGTTGCTACTTTTTTTTTTCTTTTATTGGTTGCTCAAAACATTACAAAGCTCTTGAATATCATATTTCATACATTAGATTCAAGTGGGTTATGAACTCCCATTTTTACTCCAAATACAGATTGCAGAATCACATTAGTTACACATCCATATTTTTACATAATGCCCTATTAGTTACTGTTGTATTCTGCTACCTTTCCTATACTCTACTATCCCCACTCCCCTCTCTTCCCATCTTCTCTCTCTACCATACCTACTGTAATTCATTTCTCTCCTTGTTTATTTTCCCACAACCTCTTATATGTAATTTTGTGTAACAATAAGTGTCTCTCTCCATTACCATGCAATTTCCCTCTTCTCTCCCTTTCCCTCCCACATCATGTTTCTGCTTAATGTTAATCTTTTCTTCATGCTCTTCCTCCCTGCTCTGTTCTTAGTTGCTCTCATTATATCAAAGAAGACATTTGGTAATTGTTTTTTAGGGATTGGCTAGATTCACTAAGCATAATCTGCTCAGTGCCATGCATTTCCCTGCAAATTCCATGATTTTGTCATTTTTTAGTGCTGCGTAATTCTCGATAGTATATAAAAGTCACATTTTTTTATCCATTCATCTATTGAAGGGCATCTGGGTTGGTTCCACAGTGTAGCAATTGTGAATTGTGCTGCTATGAAAATCCATGTGGCAGTATCCCTGTAGTACGCTCTTTTAAGGTCTTCAGGGAATAGTCCGAGAAGGGCAATAGCTTGGTCAAATGGTGCTTCCATTCACAGCTTTCCCAGGAATCTCCATACTGCTTTCCAAATTGGCCACACCAGTTTCAGTCCCACCAGCAATGTACAAGAGTACCCTTTTCCCCACATCCTCGCCAGCACTTGTTGTTGTTTGACTTCATAATGGCTGCCAATCTCACTGGATTGAGATGGTATTTTAGGGTGGTTTTTATTTGCATTTCTCTTACTGCTAGAAATGGAGAGCATTTTTTTCATGTACTTGTTAATTGATTCTATGTCCTCCTCTGAGAAGTTTCTGTTCAGGTCCTTGGCCCATTGGGTTATTGGTTATCTTATTGTCTAATTTTCTAAGTTCTTTGTATACTTTGTATACTCTGGATATTAGGGCTCCATGTGAAGAGTGAGGACTAAAAATTTGTTCCCATGATGTAAGCTCCATATTTACCTCTCTTATTGTTTCTCTTTCTGAGAAAAAATAATTCAGTTTAAGTAAATCCCATTTGTTGATTCTTATTATTAACTCTTGTTCTATGGGTGTCCTATTAAGGAATTTGGAGCCTGACCACACAATATGTAGATCGGAGCCAACTTTTTATTCTATCAGACGCAGAGACTCTGGTTTGAATCTAGCTCCTTGATCCACATTGAGTTAACTTTGGTGCATGGCGAGAGGAGGGGATTCAGTTTCATTTTGTTGCATATGGATTTCCAGTTTACCCAACACCATTTGATGAAGATGCTATCCTTCCTCCATTGCAGGCCATTAGCTCCTTTATCAAATATAAGATAGTTGTAGCTTTTTGGATTAGTTTCTGTGTCCTCCATTCTGTACCATTGGTCCACCCGCCTGTTTTGGTACCAGTACCATGCTGTTTTTATTATGATTGCTCTGTAATATAGTTTGAAATCTGGTATCGCTATACTGCCTGATTCACACTTCCTGCTTAGAATTGCTTTTGCTATTCTGGGTCTTTTATTTTTCCATTTGAATTTTATGATTGCTTTATCTATTTCTACAAAAAGTTTCTATGGGATTTTGATTGGCATTGCATTAAACCTATAGAGAACTTTTGGTAATATCACCATTTTGATGATGTTAGTTCTGCCTATCCATGAACACGGTATATTTTTCCATCTTCTAAGATCTTATTCTATTTCTCTTTTTAGGGTTCTGTAGTTTGCATTATATAAATCTTTCACCTCTTTTGTTAGGTTTATTCCCAAGTATTTAATTATTTGAGGAAATTGGGAATGCAGTGTTTTGACTCATTTTTGTTTCAGAAGTATTGTCGCTGATATACAGAAATGCCTTTGATTTATTCATGTTGATTTTGTATCCTGCCACATTGCTGCATTCATTTATGAGTTCTAGTAGTTTTTTCTGTAGACCCTTTTGGGTCTTCTATGTATAGAATCATGTCATCTACAAATAGTGATAATTTAAGTTCTCCTTTTCCTATTTTTATGCCTTTAATGTCTTTCATCTCTCTAATTGCTCTGGCCAGTTTTTCGAGAACTATATTGAATAGAAGTGGTGATAGAGGACATCCCTGTCTTGTTCCAGATTTTAGAGGGAATGCCTTCAATTTTTCTCCATTCAGAATGATGCTAGCCTGAGGATTAACATAGATAGCTTTTACAATGTCGAGGTAAGTTCCTGTTATCCCTAGTTTTTAAAATGTTTTGAACATAAAGAAATGCTCTACTTTGTTGAATGGTTTTTCTGCGTCTATCGAGATGTTCATATGGTTCTTATCTTTAAGTCTATTGATGTTGTGAATAACATTTATTGATTTCCATATATTGAACCCTCCTTGCATCCCAGGGATGAATCCAAGTTGATCATGGTGCACGATTTTTTTGATGTGCCTTTCTATCCAATTCGCCAGAATTTTAATGAGGATTTTTGCATCTAGGTTCATCAGAGATATTGGTCTGTAGTTTTCTTTCTTTGAGGTGTCTTTGTCTGGTTTCAGAATCAGGGTGATGTTGGCCTCATAGAATGAATTCGGCAGAGCTCCCAGTTTTTCTATTTCCTGAATAACTTGAGAAGTATTGGTATTAATTCTTCTTTAAAGGTTTTGTAAAACTCTGCTGTATACCCATCCGGTCCTGCGCTTTTCTTGGTTGGTAGTCTTTTGATTGCTTCTTCTACTTCATCCATTGATATTGGTCTGTTTAAATTGTGTGTTTCCTCCTGACTCAGTCTGGGCAAATCATATGACTTAAGAAATTTATCGATGTCTTCACTATTTTCTATTTTATTGGAATACAGGTTTTCAAAATAATTTCTAATTTTCTTCTGTATTTATGTAGCATCTGTTGTAATATTGCCTTTTTCATCCCGTATGTTAGTAATTTGATTTCTCTCTCTTCTTCTCTTCGTTAGCATGGCTAAGGGTCTGTCTATCTTATTTATCTTTTTGAAGAACCACCTTTTAGTTTTGTTAATTTTTTCAATAGTTTCTTTTGTTTCAATTTCGCTATGATTTTAATTATTTCTTGCCTTCTGCTACATTTGCTGTTGTTTTGCTCTTCCTTTTCTAAGGCTTTGAGATGAAGTGTGAGCTCATTTATTTGTTTTTCTTTTCTATTTTGAGGAATGACCTCTAGGCGATGAATTTACCCCTTAAAACTTCTTTTCATTGTACCCCATAGAATCTGATATGTTGTGTCTGTATTTTCATTTATCTCTAAGAATTTTTTGATTTCCTCCTTTATGTCTTCTGTAACCCATTGATCATTCAGTAACATATTCTTCATTTTGGATGTGATGTATGATTTTTTCTTCCTTCTTTTATCATTGGTTTCCAGTTTCATTCCATTATGATCACAAAAAATTCATGGTATTATCTCCACCCCTTTATATTTACTGAGGGTTGCCCTATGGCATAACATATGGTCTATTTTTGAGAAGGATCCATGTGCTGCTGAGAAAAAAGTATATCCACTTGATGATGGTTGATATATTCTATATATGTCAGTTAAGTCTAGGGTATTGATTGCGAGATTGAGTTCTATAGTTTCTTTTTTCAACTTTTGTTTGGAGGATCTGTCCAATGGTGAGAGAGGTGAGTTGAAATCACCCATAATTATTGTATTGTGGTCTATTTGATTCTTTAACTTGAGGAGAATTTGTTTTATGACCATCGCAGCACCATTATTTGCTGCGTGAATATTGATAATTGTTATGTCTTGTCGGTGAATGGTTCATTTTAGCAGTATATAATGTCCTTCTTTATCCCTTTTGATTAAATTAGTCTTGAGGTCGATTTTATTCGATAGGAGGATGGCCACCCCTGCTTGCTTACGAGGACCGTGTGCATGGTATAAATTTTCCCAATCTTTCACCTTCAGCCTGTGTATGTCTTTTCCATTCAGATGTGTCCCCTGGAGGCAATATATTGTTGGATTTTTTTTTTTATTTCAAGTTACAAGCCTATGTCACTTTATTCGAGAGTTTAAGCCATTTACTTTTAGAGTTACTATTGATATATGGTTTGTACTGCCACCCATGTTTGCTTATATCTTTTTTTTAAATTAGTTTGTTTCTCCATGATTAGCTTTTCCCCCGCCCTCTGTCATTACTGAGGCACTTCTCACTCATGGTTTTCGTTGTTGATTTTCATTTCTTCCTCGTGTAGTGTTTTGCTCAAGATGCTTTGCAATGCTGGTTATTGCAAATTCCTGAGAATTTGTTCAATTTCCTGGCTGCAAATTCTTTTAGGTTTTGTTTATCATGAAATATTTTTATCTCGTTGTCTTACCTTAAGCTTAATTTTGCTGGATACATAATTCTTGGTTGGCATCCATTGTCTTTCAGTGTTTGAAGTACGTTGTTCCAGGATCTTCTCACTTCCAGCATCTATGATGAAAAATCCATTGTTAACCTTTTTGGTTTACCCCTGATTGTAATGATTCTAATCTGCCTCCTTTCTCTGGTAGCTTTTAATATTTTCTCTTTGTTCTGTATATTGGATATCTTCATAACAATGTGTCTTGGCATTGGTCTACTGTGATTTTGTGTGCTCGATGTCCTGTAAGCATCTACAATTTGTTTATCCCTTTCCATTTTTATTTCTGGAAAGTTTTCTGTAATTATTTCATTCAGCAGGTTTCTCATTCCCTTGGTTTGAATCTCTGTACCTTCCTCTATCCATATGACTCATTAGTTTTTTTTTTTTATGTTATCCCATATCTCTTGAATGTTTTCTCATAATTTTTTACAGCATTTCTTTGTTGGCTAGACTTTTTTCAAGATGATATATTTTGTCTTCATTCTGTCTTCTACTTGCTCTACACTGTTAGTGATACTCTCAATTGAATTTTTAATTTGGTTTATCATTTCCTTGATTTCTAGAATTATTGTTTGATTTTTCTAATAATCTCTATCTCCTGATAAAGATGCTTAATTTCTCATTTTATCTGTTTATGTAATTTATTTTCAATGTGTTCTATCACTGTTTGTTTTTGCTGTCTCGTATCCTCTTTAAGGTTCCATTCCATCTGTCTAAGGTATTCCTTGAGTTCTTTATATGACCATTTTTCTGATGACTCTAGGTGCTCTTGAATATTTAGGCTGTCCTTCATTGTTCGTACTCTTTTCTTCCTTGCTTTTTTATGCTGCTCATGTTACTTCTCGTTCTGTTTGACTACTGAGTTACTGCTTACTCTTATAAATTTATTTGATGCTTGAGAGGAAAGATATTAGAAGGGAAGGGAGAAGTCACTAAAGAGAATGAGAGTAGGCAGGTAGAATTCAAGTAAGGGGGAATAAAAAAATTGAAATGAAATGAAAAGACAAAAAAAAATAGAAAATAAAGAAAGAAAATTTTAAGTAATAATGATGATTAAAAAATTGAAAATTAAAATTTAAAATAATAATATTAATAATAATAATAATAAAATAAAAGAAATTAAAAAAATAAAAACATTTTAAAAAGTTAATGAACAACAACAACAAAAATGAAAATGAAAGAAAAAGAAAAAAATACAAATAAAAAAATAGTAATAATACATGCAGTCCTAGAGTTCAATTAACTTCTCTTCCAGTAGGTGGAGCTGTGCGCACTGGGCCAAGCTTCTCCTCTCAATAAGTGGGAACCAATCACTGTGCAGCAGCTCTTCCTCCCAGACTGGGCGGGTCTCCAACCCTGAGTGCCTAGGACCTTCTCTTGTGCTTCCTCAAGCCAGACCCCACTCACCTGTGACGCTCACCACAATACTGGTTACAAGCCAGGCCTCTGCTCCTGGTAGCCCTGTTTCCATGAACGGCTGGGCACACTCTCCTTAATTGCCTCCCTCAGACCCTAAGTTTGTAGAGCTTGGGGCTGAGAAACCCCAGCGAATTTGCTTGCCCTTCGGGAGCCATGGACCCGGTAGGTGGTGTAAGAGACCTCAGTTGTCAGCACTGGTGGGAGCGGTAGCCGGCAATTACACGCCTCGAGTCCCGAGCCAATCCTGATTCCCTAGGTCTGGGTATTGCGCTCCTTGGAGAGCTGGGAGGGGCCATTACGGCAGAGGTGGGAAGGGCCCTTGAGGTTTCCCTGCGGTGTTGAGAGAGATGGCAATGGGATAACATACTTGTTGCACTGGTAATGAAGTTATCTCCTCCGACTGTGACGTCAGTTCGCTGCCATGGTGGTATACCATTAAAATGGTGACCGTTCATTCCCTTTGCTGGGAGACCAATGCAACAGGTGGGTCCTGACTATCTCTCCCAAGCCCCATTTCAATCCTGTGGCCACTGCCTATGAAGGCTCAGTTGGCTTTTAACTCTGTCAATTCCGAAAGCCCGACCAAT
This sequence comes from Callospermophilus lateralis, assembly GCF_048772815.1. Lineage (NCBI taxonomy): Eukaryota > Metazoa > Chordata > Mammalia > Rodentia > Sciuridae > Callospermophilus > Callospermophilus lateralis. Next base: position 11,482 of record NW_027512430.1, read on the forward strand.
TATTTCAGCGGGAATGTTAGTGCTGAGTCACAAAAACCAGATGAATCTAAGCTTGAATGCAGCCAATCCGGGCTTTGTGTGTGTTCTGAGGGGCCCAGACTGTTCGCCCCAGATTCACAACAGGTCAATATTGCCTAGTGATTCTGAGCAAACAGCATTTAGACAGTTTACGACTCCCTATGCCCGCGCAGCTGAAGAGATCAGAGACTTGAATTCTCCATGCCTGCCTTCATAATGGATCTCCTGTATTGCTACTTTTTAATATCTGTGCATTTGCGTGTGTGTGTGTATATATATATATATATATATATATATATATATATATACTCTTTAGATTTTTCAAAATATGAAATATATGTGTCTTATTATGCACGCCCCTAAATACATTCATATTCATATCTGTGGATTTATAATCAACTTTCAACAAGATTATTTTCAGAAATAATCATCCACCTGAAATACATATTGTTTCCTAGTACTGAAAACTAAATTCAGTGAATGGTGCATACAAACCCTAATATTTCTACAGTTACTTAGCCAGTTTAAAATGAATGCAAGTAGATTCCTAGGGGACATGATGTGTATTTTGACTTTCATTTTTATTCAATACTTGTACGTTACTATGTCTTCAGTTCATGCACATGATGGGATATATATTTCAGTCACAAATTAGAAAATTTATAGGCATTTGTTTCACGATCAATCACTTCCTGATTCAGAACACATGTATTCCTCCATGTTTCTTGACTGGTCTTTTCATGAGACTTCTTTCCAAACATATTATTTTTGTTTAACATCATCACGTGTAAAGCAAAACTCAAACACCATTCATCATAAACCATAATCCTAATATTACCATTAGAAATATAACTGGTTGGAATGAATGATTGTATATCAATATAAGATTTCTTATATATTTTCACATATCAATTCAATCCATTATTTAAAGTGGAATCAGTTACGTTATTTATTCATAGTATGGTCTATTCATGCATTATCTCTATATTAATAGACACAGGGTACACCTCTTTGTACCCCTAATACTAATGTATACGTCTTCAAAATATTGCTCCCAGAAATGGTGAAAGAAATACTCATGCCACCTGATCTACATATACATTTTATCACAGTAATATTCTGAACAAAAAAAAAACCATAAAAATGTCACACTTATGATTGTACCAAAGCCTAAAAGGAAAGTGAACGTGGATAACAAATAACATCCATGTCCAGGTTGCCTAATGCTCTCAAATGTCATTCCCATTTGTGACGAGATATTTGTTTTTTCCTATGATTATGTATTCAAACTCAACCCTGTTGAAAATGTCTAATCCTATCACTCACTTTATACTTTGCCTGATTTCGTAATGTCTCTATTGACACCTGCTTTCCTACATATTTTCCCCAGTTCATCATTGTGACTGACTCTTCACATGTGCTGACATTTCCATTCACTCTCTAAACGAAACCCTATTGCTAAAGAAGCTTTTTATTCCAAATCATATACTCACTCTTCTTCCTAAACCTACTGACTATCTTCCTAATCCTACTGACTATCCCTTTTTGACTGGATGTTCTCTTCTACATTCAATCATCCAAGGTACAAGGTCCTATGCCACTGTATTTCGATTTAACTGAAACAACTGTACAGAACATAATTCAACACTAAGTATCCAAATAAAGGGCCCAATGCCCTTCTGGGCTTCAAATCTTTCTTAGATTCCCGTTTTCATACATATATTTCACGTATATATTCTTATAAATATCGCAGGTTCCCAATCTCATTATTCTTCCTGCAGAATGATTCCTAACCCAAATCGAACATATTATTAACCGTAACCATACACTCACTTTGCAGGAGAGCAATAACAGTGTGGGTATTAAACTACAGGAATCTAGGGGATCTTCACCTGCTGAGAAACTCAAATGTTCATGCAGAAATGATCCCTGGTGAAGATGAAGACAGCTATGAAGTACCTCAGAAAGCAAAAGTCATCTTCCATGGCAATCATCCTGGTCAGGATGGAGGGTTGTGTCTGAATCAGTCTCTCTCTTCTTAATGTATAGAACATGGACCAAACCAGTCCTGTGTGGAAGCTGTTCCCGGGTGCTTATGGTTGATATAACATTCTAACTAGAGAAAGTGTCCCATGAAAATCAGGACAGCCTCCACCTCATGATACTTTTGGAAGCAACTGTTAGGACAAAGTGGTTGCCAAGGCAGTGACATCATTCATATCCTGAAGGAAGTGATCTCACCTCACTTCCTTGGTGATGGAACTCTCTGAACTTGAAATCCAGGAAGCCAGGCACCAAGAGACAGTCCCTGTCCTAGTCCCAGTGGTCTGACATGTTTGGATTTACCAAGGACAGAGTCAGTCTTTCTTGGTACCTACAGATGTGAGGAAACCTCTGAAGGAAATGCCAGGAAACCTCTGAAGAGGGGCTTTTCCTGAGAAAGCAGGTAGTGTCTCACCGCTGGCTCTTGAGAACTTCACAGAGTTGGCCAAGCAGACATGATCTGAGACAGGAGAGGTCATTTTGGAAGAACATAGAATGGCCCACCAGTCAGACGACACTCCAGGGAGTCACAGACCTACTAGGGGGAAGGAGGTGCCTTTTTGGGTGTGGGTGTGAGTTTGTGGTTTTGTCTCATGTTCTGAGAATAGGTAGGAAAGGCGGTTTGTTTGGTATGGAGTGGAATATTTCTATTAAGTCCTTTGACAAGGCGAGTGTTTCTATGTGTGTGTATCCCACTGAGTCCATTGTTGTAGACATTAGAAAAGACAATGCATCAATGGATGTGTCCTGTCTAGTAGAAAGCTTCCCAGCATTCATCCTGCCCAATTCATGAGTGGACTCTGGCTTGCCTTATGGATTGGCAACACCTACAAGCTTCCTAATTTCCTGTTTTCTTTCTCAATTCTGGCCACTCTCCAGAATAGTATCGTGGTTTTGTGTCCAAGATTTGTACCTCCAAGATCTGTGACATGGCTATGTACTGGATAGCTGAAAGAAATGGCTAGCATCTCAGAAATCTCAAATATCTGTTTACCAGGAAAGTCTCAGTGGAGAAACCCCTCTTTGTTCCTTTTGCTTACCTATTGTTCTGTTGAATGTCAGGAAGTTTTTTGCCTCAAGCCACCACTTTGTGAACCCTGAAGAAAACAGTTTTCAAATGGAAATGAATGGGAATCACCTGTGACTCTTTGCTTAATTGCTTAGGATTGGGATATGTCTGAATCAGCCTGTTGGCCCTGTGTGAGGCTGTGGCTTAGATTCTCAGCACCTGATGGATCTAAAGATAGATCCCATGCATGCATCCAAAACCAAAATGGCAAAAAGATCAGATATTGTTGATGAACTCTCTTGCCTTCCTCTGGTAGGTTCCTGATATCCATCAAGTGAGAATAGGGATCCTTTGGGTCAAATGAGTTCTTCAAAGCCCTGCAGAGGCTAGGCCATAGGTGTTTGATTTTCATGACTCCAATTCACTTAAAGAATCTAAACCCCAAAGCTAGAAGGCCTCAAGTTGGAGAAGCCAAGCAATATTAAAGGCAGGCCTATTTGATCACTACTGGTTCACAGGAAGAGAGTCCAGGCCACCCTGACTTTAGGCAAATGAGGGGCACGGAGCTTATTTTGGACACTGTCATGGGCTGCGTCCCTTATGGAAACCTCCAGCCAGAGAATATGATGAGTGTCTATATGGAAGAAGATGAGGGCCATGTGAGAGTGTTTGGTTTAAATTGTGGATATTTGTCTGGCGGTTGGAAGAGATCTCTGGGTCCACCTAGGCTTGCACTTTGGTGTGATTCCCCTTAGAGACTGAGTTCTTTTCCTGATCTCAGAGAATTATTGCCAGATATTGTGTTGGAATTTTAGATGGCCATGCATGAGAGTTGCCCTTGGAAAGTGACATCTAGGCCCAAGTTGACTTTCCACAGAGCACAGGGAATCTCAGCCAGGATATCACATGATATTATTCTTAAAGACTTGGCAGCCATATTTGAGAGTCGAAACACACATGGACCATACATTGTAGACCTCAAGGGGCCTGGCTTAATTTGACTTATCGCCACTTTTGGAAGCCTTGCCTGTAAGAATTCTCCAGAGTTTTCATTGAAATGAGCTTCCTCACCATTTAATGGTTTCTGAGTGAATTAAAATTCACAGTGCCTCCAACTTCATCCTTGAAAATTGGCTATATCAATACCATGAAATTTTTGAAATTCCCATAACCGGGTAGCACTGGAGAATATTTGGATGTCCTGTTGCTGATCATGAGTATACAAGACAGTGCCTTGATTGACTGGGTTTTATGAAAATGGTGTTGAACAGAGATGCCAGTAAGTTGGATCCTGCTGAGTAGTTGTACTAGAGTAGTGGTTGGCAGGTGTGTAATAAAACATCTGTGGTGGGGGCATTTGGATCTGCCATTGGCTTCCAAATGGATTGTGACTGACATTTTGCAGCCAGTAGACCCTTATATGTAAAAGCATATTGTTATATGGAGAGGTTTTAGGGCAATGTTCAGAATCAGGTTGCTATGGTCAATGGGGCAAGCTATGTGGGATAGAAGCCTGGTTGGTGCATTCTCCTGACGAACCTGACCCACCACACTTGACAGAACTTACTTCAGCACTGTGTCCCATTTGAAATCCTTGTATTTCATGAAGCAAACACCAATCTCCCAGTGCAGCAGCAAGAAATACCACGAATAGTGGAGGATGACCAAATGGAATTACAGTCCACAAGGGGAGACACTTAGACCCCAGTGGCCACAGGTTACCTACAAATAGAAAATTCAGCACTGCTGCCTCATGTTCATTGGAAAATAAGAATCTATGTCATCCAGATCACATAGATGAAGACTCAGCTATGATGGTCTCACAACAAATGAAGCTAATGCTCCTGACAACAGCATATATTTCATTGCCCAACCTCAGAGGCAGTTTCTCCAGATGTTAGGCTGGCAGAACTTCATGTTTGTGGAGTTTTTACCCTGTCCCTTACTTTTGGAAACTCCTCTACCACCTGCAAATTTGTGAACTCCTGAGCATTTTTCATTACACATATGTATTCACAGATTTTCTAACTCTTCTCCTCTAATTGTGTCTTATGTGGGGCGAAGGTAATGTCAAGGCATTGTGATGAATGAGGGTGGGAAGATTTTTGTGTAGCACATATTTGCATACACATTTGATACATTTTCCAATTTTCCATTCGAAATACTGAATCCCTGACACTAACACATACCCTACTAGACTTTGACTTTTAATCCTAATATGGTGGAGAAAAATAACCCAAACAGAATAGAAATACAAGAGGTTCACAGGAGGCATGGTGTATAGTTGGACTTGCCTTTCGTATGATAAATGGTAGGTGTTATAAATCTAGCGAATTTTAATTGAAATAGTTCTCCATGTGTTTTAAAAGTTAACAAACATGTGAATAACTGTCTCCCTTTCTCTGTAGCCTATTCATCACATGTATTTTTATATGCACATATAGAATTCTACCTGGTATCACTCGTACATTTTGTGAGGTGGCTGGCTTGGCAGATGCAAATTGTGAGAAGAGATCACTCCTACTAAATGCTGTTGGAACTGAAAATTCAACATATGAGTGAGCTTCTTATTTGAACAACATAAATCCATGTTCATTAAAATGAATATTTTTGGATCTGTGGATGATATATTACTTCGTGGTGAATTTCGATTGGCATACATAATGCTACTTTTTAATGTCTGTGTGTGTATGTGTGTGTGTGTGTGTATACATATATATATATATATATATATATATATATTCACTCTGCAGATTTTTCAAAATATGAAGTATATTTTTCTTATTATACACTCCCTAAATTCACTCATATTCATGTATTTGGATTAATAATCAAGTTTTCACAAGAATATTCTCAGAATTATTCATCCACCAGAAATACATATTTGTTTCTTAGTACTGAAAACTAACTTTCGGGGATCATATGATGGTGGTGAAGGGAGTGCATCACCCCCATGTACCGCGTCACTGTGCGGGAGAATGACGAGTTATAATCGCTAAAACCTATCTTGTTAGAAATTTCCAGCAAAATTGGGGTGCTCCAAAACCTAGTCGACATATTTCCATCTCACGAGGATCAGCTACGCGGGCTCAAACACGAGTGATTTGTCCGCATAGAGGGTCATGCTGCTTATTCAGGAAATCGGTCTGCGGCTAGAGTCTGCGGCGTGCACTGGGAAACGAAGAGATAGCAATGCAAATATACAGCGGTGTGGATTCTGCTTCCCGGTCCGGGTCTTGCTGAATAATGTGGAGGTAAATATCAACCGAGCCTTCATAGGCAGTGGCAACAGGATTGAGACGAGGCTTGTGAGGGCAAGACAGGACTCACCCATTGCTTTGGTCACCCAGAAAAGGGAACAAAATGCTGCCTTTCACATGGGATACCAACATGACAAATTTCTGATGTCATCAGAAAGCAGCAGAGGAGATAACTTCATTGATACCAGCAGTGACAGAAACAGTTGGTCTCCTGGTGAAGAAAGTGAGTCACAAACACCCGGGTCTCTCTCACTTTGTCATCAAGCCAGAGGGGCAGAGCAGAGCAGCTGCCCGCACCTGGAACAGACCCAGTGATACACCTGCATGGTAGTCACGTCAACCCAATTGGAGTAGAGGCAGAACAGAGCTGCTACCCGGGCCCAGAACAGGCCCAGCGACCCACAGGTGTGGTAGTCACATCACCCCAATTGGAGTTGTTGCAGAGCAGAGCCTTCTCCCGTGCCTAGTACAATCCCAGTGGGTCACCGGCATGGTAGTCACATTACCCCAATAGGAGTAGGGGCAGAGCAGAGCCTTTGCCCATGCCCAGAACAGGCCCAGCAACCTGCAGGCATGGTAGTCACGACACACCAATTGGAGTAGGGGCAGAGCAGAGCCACCACCCGCGCCTGCAAGGTAGCAGACCTGCACCTGACCAGAAGAAGAGGCCCAGCGGCCTGCTGGCGCGGCAGACACTTTACCCCATTTGGAGTAGGGGCAGAACAGATCTGTAGCCCGTGCTCACAAGGTATCCTGACCTGCGACCAACCGGCAGACCAGGCCCAGCGGCCCACTGGCGTGGTAGTCACGTCACCCCAATTGGGGTAGGGGTAGAGCAGAGTCGCCGCCCACGCAAGCAAGGTAGGCAGACCTGCGACCGATCGGCAGAACACCGCAGGGGTCCACGGGCGTGGTAGACACGTCACACCAATTGGAGGAGGGGCAGAGGAGAGCAGCCTCCTGCGCCTGCATGGTAAGCAGACCTGCGACCGATCAGAATAACAGGCCTAGCGACCCATCAGCGTGGTAGATATATCACCCCAATTGGTGGAACAGCACAGCCACCCCTGCCCCTGCAATGAAGACTTTTCAAATATACAAGAGCAATATAAATATATAGGAAGAAAATTTCAAAATCACAACAGTTTCACCAAGCAGAAAGAAACGCGAGCAGTATGAAAAGAAAAGGAAAAAAGAACCACAAGCAATGCAGGTCAACACAACTTTAGAAGAGGTAATAGCTGCAGCAGATGGAATGTCAGATAAAGAACTCAGGATATACATTCTTCAGATGATCTGAAGTCTCAAGGAAGACATTAGACAGCAAAATCAGACAATGAAAGATCACTTCAACAATGAATTACATAAACAAAAGCAAGAAGCAAAAGATCAACTATACAGGGAGATAGAGGTTGTAAAAAATAACAAACAGAAATCCTAGAAATGCAGGAAGCAATAAACCATCTTAAAAATTCAATTGAGAATACTACCATCAGAGTAGAACACTTATAAGATACAACATCAGACAATGAAGACAAAGTATTTCAACTTGAAAAGAACATAGACAGCTCAGCCAAACTGTTAAGAAACCATGAACAGAACATCCAAGAAATATGGGATAAAATAAAGAGACCAAACTTAAGAGTCATTGGGATACAGGAAGGTATAGAGGTCCAAACCAAAGGAATGAGCAATCTATTCAATGAAATAATATGAGAAAACTTCCCAGACTTGAAGAATGAGACAGACTCCCATATTCTAAAAGCCTACAGGACGACGAATGTGAAAAATCATAAGAGATCCACACCTAGACACATTATAATGAAGATGCCCAATATACAGAATAAGGAGTGAATTTTAAAATCTACAAGAGAAAGGAAGCAGATTACATTTAGGGGTAAACCAATCAGGATAACAGCTGATCTTTCAACAAAGACTCTGAAAGCTAGAAGATCCTGGAATGACATTTTTCAATCACAGAAAGAAAATGGGTTCCAACCATGTACTGTGTATCCAGCAAAATTAAGCTTCAGGATGGAAGATGAAATAAAACTTTCCATGATAAGCAAAAGTTAAAAGAATTTGTAGCTAGAAAACCATCTCTTCAAAACATCCTTGGCAAAATATTACAGGAAGAGTAATTGGAAAATAATGAAAACCAACAGTGGGAGGTAGGACATTAAAGGGGGGAAATAATCAAAGAGGAAAACAATCCATGTTTAATAACATAAATAAACAAATATGGCTGGAAGAACAACCCTTATCTCAATAATAACTGTAAATGTTAATGGCTTAAACTCACCAATTAACAGACACAGGCCAGTAGAATGGATCACAAAACAAGACCCAATAATATGCTGCCTACCGGAGACGCATTTGATAAGAAAAAGACATACATACACTGAAGGTGAAAGTTTGGAAAAAATCATATCACTCATATGGACTTCGGAAAAAAGCAGAAGTGTCCATACTCATATCAAATAAAATAGATTTCAAGCCAAAGTTAATCAAAAGGGATAAAGAGGGACACTACATACTGTTCAAGAGAACCATACACCAGCAAGACATAACAATCATAAATATGTATGCCCCAAACAATGGTGCAGCTATGTTCATCAAACAAACTTTTCTCAAGTTCAAGAGTCTAATAGACCACCATACAATAATCATGGGAGACTTCAACACAGCTCTCTCACCACTCTAACAGGACTTCCAAACAAAAGTTGAAATAGGAAACTATAGAACTCAATAACACAATTAATAACCTAGACTTAATTGACATATATAGAATATACGACCCAACATCAAGCAGTTACATTTTTCCTCAGCAGCACATGGATCCTTCTCAAAAATAGATCATATATTATGTCACAGGGCAACTCTTAGACAAATTAAAGGAGTAGAGATAATACCATGCATCTTATCTTATCATAATGGAATGAAACTAAAAATCAATGATAAAAGAAGGAAGGAAAAACCATGCATCATTTGGAGAATGAACAATAGGTTACTGAATGATCAATGGGTTATAGAAGACATCAAGGAGGAAAATAAAAAATTCTTAGAGAAAAATGAAAACACAGACACAATATATCGGAATCTATGGGACACATTGAAAGCAGTTCTAAGAGGAAAATTCATTGCTTGGAGTTCATTCCTTAGAAAAAGAAAAAAACAACAAATAAATGATCTCATACTTCATCTCAAAATCTTAGAAAAACAAGAGCAAACAACAGCCAAAGAAGTAGAAGGAAAGAAATAATTAAAATCAGAGCAGAAATCAATGAAATCGAAACAAAAGAAACAATTGAAAAAATTGACAAAACTAAAAGTTGGTTCGTTGAAAAAATAAATAAAATGGACAGACCCCTAGCCATGCTAATGAAGAGGAGAGAGAACTGAAATTACTATCATATGGGATGAAAAAGGCAATATTACAACAGATATTTCAGAAATACAGAAGATAATCAGAAATTACTTTGAATCCTTATACTCCAAAATAATAGAAGATAGTGAAGGCATCGAAATATTTCTTAAGTCATATGATCTGACCAGAGTGAGTTAGGAGGATATAGACAACCTAAACATACCAATATCAATTGAGGAAATAAAAGAAACCATCCAAAGACTACCAACTAAGAAAATCCCAGGACAGTATGGGTATACATCAGACTTTTACAAAACCTTTAAATATGAACTAATACCAATACTTTTCAAGCTATTTCAGAAAATTGAAAAAGAGGGAGATCTTCCAAATTCATTCTACGAGGCCAATATCACTCTGATTCCTTCACCAGATAGACACTTCAAAGAAAGAAGACTAAAGACCGATATCTCTAATGAACCTAAATGCAAAAATCTTAAATTAAATTCTGGAGAATCAGTTACAAAAACATATCAAAAAAATGTGGACCATGATCAAGTAGGATTCATCCCTGGGATGCAAGGAGGGTTCAATATACGAAAATCAATAAGTGTTATTCACCACATCAATAGACTTAAAAATAAAAACCATATTATCATCTAGATAGATGCAGAAAAAGCATTCGACAAAGTACAGCATCCCTTTATGTTCAAAACTCTCGAAAAACTAGGAATAACAGGAACATTCCTCAATATTGTAAAAACAATCTATGCTAAACCGCAGGCTAGCGTCATTCTTAATGGAGAAAAATTGAAGACATTCCCTCCAAAATCTGGAACAAGACAGGGATGCCCGCTCTCACCACTTCTGTTCAATATAGTTCTCAAAAGACTGGCCAGAGCAATTAGACAGATGAAAGAAATTAAAGGCATATAAATAGGAAAAGAATAACTTAAATTATCACTATTGCAGATGACATGATTCTATACCTAGCAGACCCAAAAGGGTCTACAAAGAAACTAATAGAGCTAATAAATGAATTCAGCAAAGTGGCAGGATATAAAATCAACACGCATAAATCAAATGCATTCCTGTATATCAGCGACAAATCCTCTGAAATGGAAATGAGGACAACCACTCCATTGACAATATCCTAAAAAAAAATGGGAATCAACCTAACAAAAGAGGTGAAAGTCTTATACAATGAAAACTACAGAACCCTAAAGAGAGAAATAGAAGAAGATCTTAGAAGATGTAAAAATATACCCTGTTCATGGATAGGCAGAACTAACATCATCAAAATGGCGATATTACCAAAAGTTCTCTATAGGGTTAATCCAATGCCAATCAAAATCCCAAAGGCATTTCTTGTAGAAATAGAGAAAGCAATCATGAAATTCATATGAAAAAATAAAAGACCCAGAATTGCAAAACAATGCTAAGCATTAAGTGTGAATCAGGTGGTATAGCGATACCAGACTTCAAACTATACTACAGAGCAATAGTAACAAAAATAGCATGGTACTGGTACCGAAAAAGGCAGGTGGACCAATGGTACAGAATAGAGGACACAGAAACCAATCCACAAAACTACAACTATCTTATATTTGATAAAGGGGCTAAAAGCATGCAATGGTGGAAGGATAGCATCTTCAACAAATGGTGTTGGGAAAACTGAAAATCCATATGTAACAAAATGAAACTGAATCCCTTTCTCTCGCCATGCACAAAAGTTAACTCAAAATGGATCAAGGAGCTTGATATCAAATCAGAGACACACTGTCTGATAGAAGAAAAATTTTGTTACGATGTACATACTGTGGGGTCGGGCTACAGATTCCTCAATAGGACACCCATAGTACAAGAGTTAATAACTAGAATCAACAAATGGGACTTACTCAACTAAAAAAGTTTTTTCTCAGCAAAAGAAACAATAAGAGAGGTAAATATGGAGCCTACATCCTGGGAAGAAATCTTTACTACTCACACTTCAGAGAGAGCCCTAATATCCAGAGTATACAAAGAACTTAAAAAATTAGACAATAAGATAACAAATAACCCAATCAACAAATGGTCCAAGGACCTCAACAGACACTTCTCAGATGAGGACATACAATCAATCAATAAGTACATGAAAAAATGCTCACCATCTCCAGCAGTCAGAGAAATGCAAATTAAAACCACCCTAAGATACCATCTCACTCCAGTAAGATTGGCAGCCATTATAAAGTCAAACAACAAGAAGTGCTGGCAAGGATGTGGGAAAAGAGGTACACTTGTACATTGCTGGTGGGACTGCAAATTGGTGCAGCCAATTGGGAAAGCAGTATGGAGATTTCTTGGAAAGCTGGGAATGGAAGCACCATTTGACTCAGCTATTCCCCTTCTTGGTCTATTCACTAAAGACCTAAAAAGAGCATGCTACAGGGACACTGCTACATCGATGTTCATAGCAGCACAATTCACAACAGCAAGACTGTGGAACCAACGTAGATGCCCTTCAATAGAATAATGGATAAAAAAAATGTGGCATTAACACACAATGGATTATTACTCTGCATTGAAAAATGAAAAAATCACAGAATTTGCAGGAAAATGGATGGCATTAGACTGGATTATGCTAAGTGAAGCTACACAATTCCTGTAAAACAAATGCCAAATGTCATCTTTGATATAAGGAGAGTAACTAAGAACAGATAGGGACAAAGAGCATGACAAGATGATTAACATTAAACACGGATGAGAGGTGGAAGGGAGGGAGAAGGGAAATTGCATGGAATTGGAAGGAGACACTCTGGGTTATACAAAATTACAAACAAGAGGAATTGAGGGGAAAGGGAAAAATAATACAAGGGGGAGAAATTTATTACAGTAGAGGGAGTAGAGAGAGAAGTGGGGAGGGGCAGGGAGGCTAGGGGGGATAGTAGAGGATAGGAAAGTCAGCAGAATACAACAGACACTAGTATGGCAATATGTGAATCAATGGATGTGTAACTGATGTGATTCTGCAATCTGTATACAGGGTAAAAATGGGAGTTCATAACCCACTTGAATCAAAGTGTGAAATATGATATATCAAGAACTATGTAATGTTCTGAACAACCATAAATAAAAATAAAAAAAAAACTATCTTTGGTGCATAATGCACACAATTCTAATATTTCTACAGTAACTGACCCAGTTTAACATCAATGCAAGTAGATTCCTATTGGACATGATGTGTATTTTGACTTTCACTTTTATTCAACACTGATACATTACTATTTCAACAGTTTATGCACATAACAGGATATATATTTCATTCACAATTTAGAAAATTTATAGGCATTTGTTTCACTTTCAATCACTTCCTGCTTCAGAACACATGGATTCCTCCATATTTCTTGACTGGTCTTTTCATGAGACTTTTTTCCAAACATATTATTTTCGATTTCCATAATCACTTTTGAAACAAAACTCACACACACTTCATGATAAACAATAACCCTAAGATTACCATTAGATATATAACTGGTTGGAGTGAATGATTGTATGTCAATATATGATTTCCTATATATTTTCAGATATCAATTCAATCCATTATTTAAAGTGGAACCAGTTATAATATTTATTCACAGTATGGTCTATTCATGCATTATCTCTATATTCATAGACACAGGGTACACCACTTTGTACCCCCAATACTAATTTATATGTCTTCAAATATTGCTCCCAGTAATAGTGGAAGAAATACTCATGTCTTATGATCTACATATACATTTGATCACAATATTTTTCTGGGCACAAAATGCAAAAATCACACTTATGATTGTACCAAATCCTAAATGGAAAGTGAACATGGATTACTAAAACGATAAATGTCCTGGTTGCCTAATGCTTTCAAATGTCATTTATATTGGTGACGACATATTTGTTTCTTCCTAAGATTATGTATTCAATCTCAACCCTATTGAAAATGTCTAATCCTATCACTCACTGTATAATTGCCTAATTTCGTAAGGTCTGTATTGATATTTTCCTTTCTACATATTTTCCCCAGTTAATCATTGTGAATGACTCTTCACATGTGCTGAAATTTACATTCACTCTATAACCAAAACACTATTGCTACAGAACTTTTGCTCCATGTCCTATACTCACTCTATTTCCTAAACCTAATGACTACCTTCCTAATCCCACCGACTATCTCAATTTGAGTGGATGTTCTCTTCTAAAATCAATCTTCCAAGGTGTAAGGTCCTATGCCATTGATTATCGATTTATCTGAGACATCTGCGCAGAACGTAATTATAAGCTAAGTATCCCAATCAAGGGCCTAATGCCCTTCTGGGCTTCAAATCTTACCTAGATTTCTGTTTCCATACTTATATTTCACCTCTATAATCTTATAAATATCGCAGGTTCCCAATACTATTAATCATCCTTCGCAATGATTCGTAACCCAAATCAAACATGTTATTAACCCTAACCATACACTCTTCCCTCAATCTAACTTTGCAGAAGAGCAGGGACAGAGTTCGTCTTACAATACAGGAATGTAGGGTATCTTCCTCCTGCTGAGAACCTCAAATGTCCATGCAAATTTGATCCCTGGAGAAGATGTAGGCATCTATGAAGGACCTGAGAGAGCAAATGTCATCTTCCATCGCAAACAACCTTTCCAGGATGAAGGGTTGTGTCTGAATAAGCCTCTCTCTTGTTAATGTACACAAGATAGACCAAACCAGGCATGTGTGGAGAGCTGTTCCTGGGTGCCTATGGTTGATATACCATTCTAACTTGTAAAAGTGTCACAGGAAGTAAGGGCAGCCTCCATCTCATAGGACAAAGTGGTTGCCAAGGCAATGACCTCAAAGAATTCCTGAAGGAAGTAATCTCACCTCACTTCCTTGGTGATGGAACTCTCTGAACTTGGAATCCGGGAAGCCAGGCACCCAGAGCCAGTCTCAGTCCCAGTCCCAGTGGTCTTATTTTTTGGATTTACCAAGGACAGAGTCAGTCTTTCTTGGTACCTACTGAGGTGAGGATGAACAAATGTCAGGAAAGCTCTGAAGAGGGGCCTTTCCTGAGACAGCAGGTAGTGGCTCACCGCTGGCTAGTGACAACTTCACAGATTTGGCCAACGAGACCATATCTGACACAGGACAGGCGATTTCATCAGAACATAGTTTGGCCCACCAGTCAGAAGACACTCCCAATAGTCACAGACCTACTTGGGGAAGGAGCTTCCTTTGTGTGTGTGGGTGTGGGTTTGAGATTTTGTCTCATGTTCTGAGAATAGGTAGGAAAGGCGGTTTGTTTGGTTTGGAGTGAACTGTTTCTGGTAAGTCGTTTGACAAGGCCAGTGTTTCTTTGTCTGTGTATCCCACTGTGTCCGTGGTTTTAGATATTAGAAAAGAGAATGAATCATTGGATGTGTCCTGTCTAGACTCAACTTGCCCAATTTATGAATGGACTGCGGCTTGACTTATGGGTGGACAACTCCAACAATCTTCCTAAGTTCCTCTTTTCTTCCTGAATTCTGGCCACTCTCCAGAATAGGCTCATGGTTTTTTGTCCAAAATATGTACCACCTCCAAGCTCTGTGACATGGCCATGTACTGGATAGCTGAAAGAAATGGGAGCATCTCAGAAAACTCAGATATTAGTTTGACCAGGAAATTCTAAGTGAAGAAACCCTGCTTTGGGCCTTTTGCTCACCAATTGTTCTGATGCCCTGAATGTCAGGAAGGTCTTTGCCTCAGGCCACACCATTGTAGAGCCTAAAGAAACAGTTTTCAAATGGAAATGAAAGGGCATCACCTGTGGCTCTTTGCTTAATTGCTTTGGAAAGGGATGTGTCTGAATCAGCCTTTTGGCCCTGTGTGAGACTGTGGCTTAGATTCTCAGCACCTGATGGATCTAAAGAAGGATCCCATGTGTGCATCCAAAACCAAAATGGACAAAAGAGCAGTCAGTGTGGATGAAGTCTCTCGCATTCCTCTGTAAGGTTCCTGTCATCCATCATGTGAGAATAGTGATAATTTGGTTCAAATGTGTTCCTCAAAACCCTGCAGAGGCTAGCCCATATGTGCTTGGTTTTTCTCAAGACTCCAATTCACATAAAGAATCTAAAACACACAGTCAGTAGGCCTCAAATTGGAGAAGCAGTGCCATATTAATGGCAGGCCTATTTGATCACTCTTGGTTCACTGGAAGGATGTTCTGGCCACCCTTATTTTAGGCAAATGAGGGGCAAGGGAGGTTATATTGGACACTGTCTTGGGCTGCACCCCTCATGGAAACCTCCAGCCAGAGATTATGATGATTGTGTAAATGGAAGAAGATGAGTGCCATGTGGAAGTGTTTTGGATTTAATTGTGGATATTTGTGTGACACTTGGAAGACATAACAAGGTCTACCTGGGCTTGAACTCTGGTGTGATTCCCCTTATAGACTGAGTTCAGGAACTGATCTCAGAGAAGTATTGCCATGTATTGTGCTGTGATTTAAGAGGCGATGTATGAGAGTCACCCTTGGAAACTGAGATCTAGCCCCAGAGTGGCTTTCCACAGAGCACTGGGAATTTCAGCCAAGATAACACATGATTTTATTCGAAAGACTTGGCAGACATAGTTGAGAGTGAAAACACACATGGACCTCATATTGTAGACCTTAATGGTCCTGGCTTAATGTGACCTTTTGGCCATTCTTTGGGAAGCCTTGCCTGTGAGGGTTCTCCAGAGCTTTCATTGAAATAATCTTGCTCACCATTTACTGGTTCCTGAATGAATTGAAACCCACAGTGCCTCCAACTTCATCCTTGAAAAATGTCTAAATAAATACCATGAAATTTTTGAAATTCCCATGACCAGGTGGCACTGGAGAATCTTTGGATGTCCTGTTGCTGATCATGGATGTACCAGACAGTGCCTTGCTTGACTGGGTTTTATGAAAATTGTGTAGAACAGAGGTGCCAGAAAGTTGCAGCCTGCTGAGAAGTGGGCCTAGAGCTGTGGTGGGCAGGAGTGTGATAAAACATCTGTGTTGGAGCAATGTGGATCTTCCATTGACTTCCAAATGGCTTGTGGATTACATGAAGCAGCCAGCAGACCCTTGTAATTAAAGGCATCTTGTTATATGGAGAGGATTCAGGGCAATGTTCAGAATCAGGTTGCTATGGACAAGGATGCAATGTGGCAAGCTTTGAGGGATAGAAGCGTGGTTGGTGAGTTCTTCTGCAGACTCTGAACCACCACACATGACAGAACTCCCTCCAGCACTGTGTCTCAGTTGAACTCCTTGAATTTCATGAAGCAAATACCAAACTCCCAGTTCAGCAGCAAAAACCCCACAAAAAGTGGAGGAGGACCAAATGGCTTCACAGTCCAACGGGGAGACACTTAGCCCCCAGAGGCCACAGTTTACCTAAAAAGAAGAAAATCAACACTGCTACCTCATGTTCATTGGAAAATAAGATACCATGTCCTCCACATCACATAGAGGCAGACCCAGCTTTGATGGTCTCACTACAAAGGAAGCCAATTCTCCTGACAACAACATATTTTTCACGTTCCCAAACTCAGAGGCAGTTGCTCTAAAAGTTTTTAGGCCAGCAGAGCTCCATGTTTGTGGAGTGTTTACCCTGTCCCTTACTTTTGGAAACTCCTCTACAACCTCCAAGGTTGTGAACTCCTGAGCATTTTCCATTCCAGATATGTATTCACTGATTTTCTATCTATTCTCCTCTAACTGTGTCTTACTTGGGGTGAAGGTAATTTCAAGGCATTGTTCTGGATGAGAGTGGGAGGATATTTGTGTAGCATATATTTGCATACAAATTGGATTCAATTTCCAATTTTCCTTTTGAAATACTGAATCCCTGACACTAACCCATACATACTAGAGTCAGACAACTCATCCTAATATGATAGAGAAAAATAACACAAACCTATAGAAATACAAGCAGTTCATTGGAGGCATGTTGTATAGTTGGACTTGCATTTTGCATTATACAAGGTAGGAGTTATAAATCTAGTCAATGTTTAATAGAAAAAGATCTCCATGTGTTTTTAAAGTTAACAAATATGAGAATTCATGTTTCCCTTTCTCTTTAGCCTATTCACACTTGTATATTTATATGCATATATAGAATCCTACCAGGTATCCCACGTACATCTTTGTGAGGTGGCTGACTTGGCAGATACAAATTGTGAGAAGAGATCACTCCTCCTAAATGCTGTTGGAACTGAAAATTCAACCTATAAGGAGCGTCCTAGTAGAACAACATTATACGTAAACTCATGTTCAGTAAAATAAATATTTTTGCATCTGTGGATGATATATATTTACTGATGAATTTCGATTGGCATTTATATTGCTACTTTTTAATGTCTGTGAGTGTTTTGTGTGTGTGTTTGTGTGTGTGTGTGTGTACACTCTCCAGATTTTTCAAAATATGAAATATATGTGTCAAATATACACTCTCTAAATTCATTTATGTTCATGTATGTGGATTTTTAATCAACTTTTCACAAGATTATTCTTGTGAAAAGTTGATTAAAAATATTCAGAAATATTCATCCACCTGAAATACATATTTGTTTCCTAGTACTGAAAACTAACTTCAGGGAATGATGCATACAAATCCTAATTATTCTACAGTAACTGACCCAGTCTAACATCAATGCAAGTAGATTCCAATGGGACATGATATGTAATTCTTTATTCATTTGTATTCGACACTTTTACATTATTATTTCTTCAGTTTTTGCACATCATAGGATATACATTTCATCCACAAGTTCACAAATTTGTAGGCATTTGTTTCAAATTTAATCACTTTTTGCTTCAGAACACATGTATTGTCAAGGTTTCTTTACTGGTATTTTCATGAGTCTTCTTTCCAAACACATTATTTCCATAGTCACTTTTGAAGCAAAACTCACACACTCTTCATGATAAACCAAAACACGAATATTACCATTAGATGTATAACTGCTTGGAATGAATGATTGTATATCAATATACGATTTCCTGTGATTTTTCAGATATTAGATCAATTCATTTTTTAAAGTTGAAAAAAGTTATATTATTCATTCACATTACGGTCTATTCATTCTTTATCTCTATATTCATAGACACAGGGTACACCTCTTTGTACCCCCGATTCTAATTTTACATCTTCAATATATTGCTTGCAGAAATGTTGGAAGACATACTCATGTCACCTGATGTACATATACATTTTATCAAAGTAATATTCTGGACAAAAAAATGTAAAGGTCACATTTATGATTGTACCAAAGCCTAAATGTAAAGTGTACATGAATTACTAAAAACATCCATGTCCAGGTTGCCTAATGCTGTCAATTGTCAATCCTATTGGTGACTACATATTTGTTTCTTCCTAATTTATATATTCAAACTCAACCCTGTTGGAAATGTCTAATCCAATCACTCACTTTATACTTTGCCTGATTTCATAATGTTTCTATTGATATCTGCTTTTCAACAAATTTTCCCAAGTTGATCCTAGTGACTGACACTTCATATGTGCTGACATTTACATTCACTCTATAATCGAAACCCTATTGCTAAAGAACTTTTGGTCCAAATCCTATACTCACTCTTCTTTCTAAACCTACCGACTATCTTCCTAATCCTACCGACTATCCCTTTTTGACTGGATGTTCTCTTCTACATTCAATAAAATGTCCTATGCCATTGTATATCGAATTATCTGAGACAATTTTGCAGAGCATAATTCAAAGCTAAGTATCCCAATCAAGGGCCCAATGTCCTTCTGGGCTTCAAATCATACCTAGATTTCTGTTTTCATACTTATATTTCACCTCTATATTCTTGTAAATATCGCAGGTTCCCAATAGCATTATTCATCGCACAGAATGATTCGTAACCCAAATCAAACCTGTTATTAACCCTAAACATACTCTGTTCCCTCAATCTCATTTTACAGAAGAGCAGGGACAGAGTGGTTTTTACAATACAGGAAACTTGGGGACCTTCCACCTGCTGAGAACTTCAAAGGTCCATGCAGAAATGATACCTGGAGAAGTTGTAGGCAGGTATGAAGGACCTGAGAGAGAAAAAGTCATCTTCCAATGCAAACAACCTGGTCAGGATGAAGGGATATGTATGAATCAGCCTCTCTCTTCTTATTGTAGAGAAGATGGACCAAACCAGGCCTGTGTGGAGAGCTGTTCTTGGGTGCCAATGGTTGATATACCATACTACCTTGTGAAAGTGTCACAGGAAGTAGGGGAAGGCTCCATCTCATAAGACCTTTGGAAGCAACTGTTAGGACAAAGTCGTTGCCAAGGCAGTGACCTCATTATGTTCCAAAGAAAGTGACATACCTCATTTCCTTGGTGATGGAACTGTCTGAACTTGGTATCCAAAAAGCCAGGCACCAAGAGACAGTCCCAGTCCCAGTCCCAGTGGGCTCACTTGTTTGGATTTACCAAGGACAGAGTCAGTTTTCTTGGTACCTAATGATGTGAGGATTGCCAAATGCCAGGAAAGCTCTGAAGATGGACCTTTCCTGAGAAAGCAGATAGTGGTTCACCACTGGCTCCTGACAACTGCACAGAGTTGGCCAAGGAAACCAGATCTGAGAGAAGACAGACCATTTCAGGGGAACATAGTATGGCCCACCAGTCAGAGGACACTCTGGATAGTCACAGACCTACTTGGGTGAAGGAGGTGCCTTTGTGGGAGTGTGTGTGGGTTTATTGTTTTGTCTCATGTTCTGAGAATAGATGGGAAAGGCGGTTTGGTTTGGAGTGGACAGTTTCTAGTAAGTTGTTTCACAAGGTGAGTGTTTCTATGTCTGTGTATCCCACTGTGTCCATTGTTGTAGACATTGGAAAAGAGAATGCATTAATGGATGTGTCCTGTCAAGTGTAAATCTTCCCATATTTCAACCTGCCCAATATATGAATGGAGTGCAGCTTGTCTTGTCGATGTGCAACACCTGCTATCTTTCTAAGTTGCTGTTTTCTTCCTGAATTCTGTCCACTCTCTAGAATATGCTCATGGATTTATGTTCAAAATATGTACCACCTCCAACTCTGTGACATGGCCATGTACTGGATAGCTGAAGAGAATTGCGAGCATCTCAGAAAACTCAGATATCAGTGTGACCAGGAAATTCTCAGTGGAGAAACCCTGCTTTGGGCCTTTTGCTTACTTATTGTTGTTTTTCACTGAATGTCAGGAAGTTCTTTGCCTCAATCCACCCCTTTGTGAAGCCTGAAGTAAACAGTTTTCAAATGGAAATGAATGGCATCACCTGTGGCTCTTTGCTTAATTGCTTTGGGAAGGGATGTGTCTGAATTAGTCTCTTGGCCATGTGTGTGGCTTTGAGTTAGATTCTCAGCACCTGATGCATCTAAAGAATGATCCCATGTGTGCATTCAAAACCATAATGGCAAAAAAATCATTCATTATGGATGAAGTCTCTTGCCTTCCTCTGTTAGGTTCCTGAACTCCATCAAGTGAGAATAGGGATTCTTTGGGTCAAATGAGTTCTTCAATTCCCTGCAGAGGTGCTTGGGTTTTCGAGAAACTCGAAATCACATAAGAAATTGATACCTGAAATCAGTAGGCCTCAAATTGGAGAAACACAGAAGTATTAACGGCAGGCTTATTTGATCACTCCTGGTTCACAGAAACGGTGTCCAGGCCACCCTGACTTTAGGCAAATGAGGAAAAAGCGAGCTGATTTTGGACACTGTCTTGGCTTTTCTCATGACTCCAATTTACATAAAGAATCTACACCCCACAGTCAGAGAGCCTCAAATTGGATAAGCGGAGCAGTATTAAGGGCAGGACTATTTGATCACTCCAGGTTCACAGGAAGGGTGCCCAGGCCACGCTGAAGTTAGGCAAAAGAGGTGCAAGAAGCTTATTTTGGACATTTTCTTGGGCTGCACAACTCATGGAAAACTCCAGGAAGAGGTTATGATTAGTGTCTATATGGAAGAAGAATAGGGCCATGAGGGAGTATTCTGGTTTTAATTGTTTTCATTTGAGTAGCGGTTGGAAGAGTTGTCTGGGTCCACCTGGACTTGAACTCTGGTGTGATTCTCCTTATAGACTGAGTTCTGGAACTGACCTGAGAGAAGTATTGCCAAGAATTGTGTTGGGATTTTAGGAGGCCAGGCATGAAGTTGCCATTGGAACCTGAGATCTAGGCACAGGTTGGCTTTCCACAGAACACTGCGAATCTCAGCCAGGATATTACATGATTTTATTCTGAAAGACTTGGCATGCATTATAGAGATTCAAAACCCACATGGACCTCGCTTTATAGACCTCAATTGGCCTCGCTTCATGTGACTTTTTGGCCACTCATTGGGCAGCCTTGCTTGTGAGAGTACTCCAGAGCTTTGCCTGAAATTAGTTTCCTAACCCTTTAAGGGTTCCTGAATGAATTGAAACCCACAGTGCCTCCAACTTCATCCATGAAAAATTGCTAGATAATTACCATGAAATTTTTAAAATTCCCATGACCAGATGTCACTGGAGAACCTTTGATGTCCTGTTGATGATCATGAATATACCAGACAGGGCCTTGATTGACTGGGTTTCATGAAAATGGTGTAGAACAGAGATGCTAGTAAGTAGGAGCCTGGTGAGTAGTGGGCCTAGAGAAGTGTTATGCAAGTGAGTGATAAAACATCTGTGGTGGTGCCATGTGGATCTTCCATTGGCTTCCAAATGGCTTGAGACTGACATGGTGCAGCCATCAGACCCATATACGTAAAGGCATATTTTTATATGGAGAGGTTTTAGGGCAATGTTCAGAATCATGTTGCTATTGTCAAGGGGGCAAGCTACGTGGGATCGAACCCTGGTTGGTGCATTCTCCTGGAGACCATGCCCACCACAGCTGACAGAACTCCCTTCAGCACTGTCTCCCATTTGAACTCATTGTATTTCATGAAGCAAATACCAAACTCCCAGTGCAGCAGCAAAAAACACGACGATAATTGGAGGATGACCAAGTTGTGTCACAGTCCACACGGGGAGACACTTAGCCCTCAGTGGCCACAGTTTACCTACAAAGAGAGAATTCAGCACTGCTGCCTCATTTTTATTGGAAAATAAATAACCATGTCCTCCAGGTCACATAGAAGCAGATCGAGCTTTGATTGTCTCACTACAAATAAAGCTAAAGCTAATGAAAACAACATATATTTTAAGTGCCCAACCTCAAAGGCAGGTTCTCAAAAAGTCTTTAGGCCAGCAGAGCTCCATGTTTGTGGAGTGTTTACCCTGTCCCTTACTTTTGGAAACTCCTCTACCACCTCCAAAGATGTGAAATCTGGAGCATTTTCCATTCCTGATAGGTATTCACAGATTTTCTAACTCTTCTCCTCTAATTGTGTCTTACTTGGGGCGAAGGTAATGTCAAGGCATTGTTCTGGAGGAGAGTGGGAAGAATTTTCTGTAGCATATATTTGCATACACATTGGATTCAGTTTTTTATTTTCCATTCAAAATACTGAATCCCTGACTCTAACCCATACCCGACCAGACTCTGACTACTAATTCTAATATGATGGAGAAAACTAACCCAAACAGAATAGAAATACAAGCAGTTCAGAGTAGGCCTGGTGTATTGTTGGACTTGCCTTTTGCATGATACAGAGTTGGAGTCATGAATCTAGTCGATTTGTTGTTGAAATAGTTGTCCATGTATTTTTAAGGTTAACAAATATGTGAATTCCTGTCTCCCTTTCTCTGTATTCTTATATGCACATATAGATTCCTACCTGGTACCACACGTACATTCTTGTGAGGTGGCTGACTTGGCAGATACAAATTGTTAGAAGAGATCACTCCTACTAAACTTGTTGGAATTGGATATTCAACCTATGGGTGAGCTTGCTAGTTGAAGAGCATTATACATAAATCCATGTTCAGTAAAATTAAATTTTTTAGATCTCTGGATGATGCATATTTTATAATGAATTTTGATTGACATATATATTGCTACTTTTTTGTCTGTGTGTGTGTTTTGTGTATATATATATATATATATATATATATATATATATATATATATACACTCTCCAGATTTTTCAAAATATGAAATATATGTGTCTTATATACACTACCTAAATTCATTCACGTTTATGTATGTGGATTTATAATCAACTATTCACAAGATTATTCTGAGAAATATTCATCCACCTGAAATTTGCCTAATGATCTCAAATGTCAATCCTATTTGTGACTACATATTTGTTTCTTCCTAAGATTATATATGTAAACTCAACCCTGTTCAAAATATCTAATCCTATCACTCACTTTATACTTTGCCTGTTTTCATAATGTCTCTATTGATATCTGCTTTCCTACATATTTTCCCCAGTTCATCATTGTGACTGACTCTTCACCTGTGCTGACATTTACATTCACTCTCTAATCGAAACCCTATTGCTAAAGAACTTTTTTTTCCAATTCCTATACTCACCCTTATTCCTAAAAGTACTGACTATCTTCCTAATGCTATAGACTATCCCTTTTTGACTGGATGTTCTCTTCTACATTCAATCATCCAAGTAAATGTGGGGCGAGCTTCAGAGGAGGAGACAACCAACAGACTATCTCATGCAACATCAAAGGGTTTTTTTGGTGTCCAGCATGCTGGGGCTCAGAGATCACTTGAATCGAGCAGATAGCCCTGAGAATAGCTTAAGTAGAGCTTATATACTTTCCCTGGAGAGGGCAGGGAGGGAATTTTATTGATGGGTCAGGGCGAGTGGGTGGTTTGCGTGCAACTGGGTGAGGGAGTACATTCTGCAGTTGCGCAGCTGGGGACAGAACATTCTGGGAACAAGATTTGCAAGCATTTCTGAAGATTTCAACAGTGTTTTGTTAAGCATACAGAAAAATAAGAAGTGACAAGTACCTATTTTATTAACCTTTAATTCCCCACTTCTTCTTCTGGCTACTTTTAATCATAAAAATGATCATTGGAGGGTGTCACATTCTATGTCTGCTAGTGGGGTATTACCATAAGTTTAACTCGACCAATTTGAGCCTGGAGAAAAGAAATTACACGGTTGAGCAAACAGGGTTTTATAGTTAGCAATAATATGAGGATTATTATTGGACCTGCCAGGTTGATAAAAACGTAGTTAACCAGGAGGAGTGTGTGAACCAAGACTCAAGCCACCCTTTTTGGGCCTCTCTCTCTTGTTGATGCTCTTCAAGGTGTCTTTTAAATTTACTCATAGATTTTATTACAACTTCAGTATGGTCAGCATAAAAACAACATTCTTTCCTCAATGCATCACAAAGGCCCCCTTCTCTAATAAAGAGGAGGTCCAACCCTCAACTGTTCTGTAAAACAACTTCAGAGAGAGAGGTTAAAGATTCATGCAAAGCTCTGATGGGGGTTTCTAATATCTTAGTTTTGCTCTATTGCTGCTTCTAATTGGGTCATTTGTTGTGTCCCATGGACAATGGCAGTGGCTCCTGTGCCCACCCGTGCAGCAACTCCTATTCATAATAGGATGGCTAAAGTGAGCGATACATGTTCCCAGTGGAACCGGTTGTATGCCCCCCCCATTTGATCTTCAAACGAACCTGCATCATGATAGAGCACTCTGGGAAACATCTGCACCATTTCAAAATTAATCCCATCTGTTGACCATTTCATGAAAACATAAACAATGTTTAAGTATATAGAATTATGCTGTTGTAGGGACAGACAAGGCAAGGCACCTAAGGCACTGAAGACAGGGAAACAGTCCTATTTTGTTGCAACCGGATTCAGAGGGCATTGCTTCTGTTGTAATCAATTAATCCCCTGAAACTCAAGTTTAGGTAGTTTCAGAATTTTGTACCCAGCATATAAGGATGGGGCTCAGAAGTTTACAGTCTGCAGAAGTTCAAAAAAGCAGTATTTGTTTCTGATTTTTCCTCTGTTCTGGGCAAGTTAAATTTTCAAGGACACATGGGAGGGGGAGAGCTTTTTATTCCCTTTCTTATTTTCCCCCTGCCAGCTGTTACAACGGAGCCCATTTGGTAATTTCTTTATCTTAGAAATGTAGCCATTTCTGTGAAGCCCCAGCTGAAGGCCAGAGGCCTTGTTCACATATTTTGTGAAAAACAAGTTAGGGGTTGTCTAGCTTAGAAGTACTGAGTTTTTTAACCAGTGGCCAAGTAGAACAGGGCAATACAAAAAGAGAAAGTTTATCTACATTGAACTCTTTATAGAAACTCTATGCTGAAAGTTCTAAATTCAGCCATGGTGAAGACTTCTGGAGAAGGACATTTAAGACTTTTCTGTGGGCCTGGTACAGAGGGGGAATACGGGGAAGGTGGGGCTGAGAGAAGCTCTGAGGATCTGAGAATGAGGAAAAAGAGAGATGTAAAAAAATAATTGGAAAGGGGTTTGGGAATTTCCTAGCAACAAAACTTCAGCAGTAGAACAGGTAGAGCAGAGCAGAAAACGGGAGTGAGTATCCCAAAATTCTGTGAGGGACTTTAAATTTTAGTAACCTGTTTTCAGTGATGACAAAGCAACTTTAATGGCCATTTATATTACATCTTGGATAAGGGTCTGAGAGCTCTCCTCAGCTCGTTTGAGCTTTGGGTTAGCTGGAAAGAGGACCTGGTGGGACCCGGTGAGGGCACTGACAGGAGAAGAGAGGAATGAGTCGGTGGAGGGGTACCTCAGTACCTGCTACCTCACTAGTGGGCAATTGTCTGAGAACTGGTGGAGGTTTGGGTTTCTGATCTAGTAATTGGAGGGGAGAAATCAGGTTGCTGAGGTGGGAGTGACAGCAGAGAGTCTGGAGCAGAAGGCTGAGGATAAAAATCTATTGGAGAAGCATAGTTCAGGATGTGAGTGAAGGAGGGAAAAGGCTTCCACATAGGGGAATCTCCTTTCACCCTTTTGAGCACTTGCAGAAGTTAAAAAGGTCACGCAAAATTTGAGGATCTAGAGACCCCTCTGGGGGCCATCCTTTTTCTGTTTTCTACTTGGTAATATGGCCAATGCTGTGTACTGAATTTGATGAAGTATTGGGGTTCCATCAGGCAGCCCCTGTATGATCACATCTCCATGAAATACAGAAGAAGTCGGCTTTTCCCCCACACAGCCGTTACTGTTTGTGGCTTTGATAGTTTGCCGGGCAAACATAGTAATCTAGGCTAGCCAACCGCATCTGGCTCGCGTGTCCCTACATCCATAAAGTTTGTTTCCATTATCTATGGTACGGAAGTGATTTAATGGTATTTTAGTGGGATTTTCTTCATCAGGGATATCCCAATAAAAAAGACCTATGGCCAGCTGACAAATGTCTGGGTGGAGAGATGGCCACCAGGTCCCTAAAGGGGCTGTATGTGAGATAGATTATACTCTTTTCCAGTAGGATTTGTGATCAGCCATCGCTGCTTAACAGGCTGATGAGGGTTAGGACTACTTGTGGCCAAGGGGAGAGTATATAACCTTATCCACATGGCGAATACACAATTTGAAACTGTTACCAGTCTTTTCCAGTTTCCAGAAAGATTCTGGACAAGGAGCAGGCTTGAGATGAGAGGCATGGATCCAGGAAGTGATTCTGTATACCTTTACCACTGTAGGTGTTATAAGTAACACCTGGTATGGTCCTTTTCAGCAGGGTTCCAGGGATGACACCTGATGTCATCTTACATACATGAAGTCTCTTATTTGATATGGATGTGGAATCCCCTGGTACACAGTTTGGTAGGCAGTGGCCAGCTATTTTCACAGGTATCACTGAGTTCTTTCAAGAGCTTTAAGTCTGTCAACCAAGAGGGTGTGAAATGGATCCTTAGGTCTTACAGTTGGGCTTAGGACCCTTACTGGACGAGGGCCACCATAGAGAATTTCTCAGGGGGTAAGGCTACTCAAAGAAACAGAAGGATTTTTTCTTGCATGAAACATTGCATAAGTCAGGAGCATAGTCCAATCTTTTATGCTGGTCTCTAAGCTTAATTTCGTTAAGGTCTCTTTAATTGTTCTATTCATTCTTTCTACTTGTCCTGAACTCTGGGGTCTATAAGCACAATATAACTTCCAATTAATCCCCAGGTTCCTGGCTAACCCCTGACTTACCTGGGCCATGAACATCGGTCCATTATCAGATCCTATTACCGGCTTAGCTTCCTCCAATGGTAGAGAGGCTTAGTCAGAAGCAGGGGAATCACTTAGAGTGTGTTGTGTGTTAGGGGACGAGGGCAGTGGATAAGGAGGGGAAGAAGAGTCCACTAGAGTCAAATCTTGTGACTCAGGGAGAACAGAGGGTGGAGGAGGTGGAAGAGGTGAGGGTTTGAGAGATCATGGGGGAAGGAGTATGAGCAGAGGCATGGGCAAGGAAAGGCTTCACCCATGGTGGAGGAGATTTGCAGAGGTTGGCAAAGTTAAGATATATGGCTGTTGATCAGGATGGATATGTGGCCCTGGCTGAAAGACAATATCTCTGACTTTTTAAATTAGTGGGAAGTAGAAAGATATTTCTAGGGGCCATACGACTCCAAAATGGGCCATTCTGAGGCACAGAGAGTCTGCCAGGTCTAGCGTTTTACTAAAAAAAGAAAGATACTGAGCCCATAAGCAGACTTTGGTTCAGTGATCAAGGGTCAGGGACAGAGCCATTGAAGTGCTCTGTCCCATAATGAAAGGTACACAAACAGTAAAAGCAAAGTCACATGACACAGATAAGACAAGACCATGAAGACAGGCAATGGACGTCCAACACTGAGACCAGGAATGCGTAGCCGGCAAAACCCGACAGGATGGCAATACCTAATCTAAAACAAAATATCACTGAGTCGATGAAGCAATTGTTCCTTGATTCTCCGAGTCCTCTGCGGGGTCCCCCATGGAGGTGCCCTATGTCTCTGTGACACGTCTCTCAGCCACCGTCGGAGAGACCCCAGGCTCTTCATCTCCAGCAATTTTGCCAAGCCCTAACATGACACCTGAAACCAGAAAGAGGCGCCTTACTTGCTCTGAGAGGAGCCCGTTGGGGGTCTCTCATCCGCCACTGCCAGAACTCGGTGGAACCTCAATATGTAAAGGTCAGGCGAGTGTCGGAGGAAGAGACTACCAAGAGACTGTCTCATGCAACAGCAAAGGGTTTTTTTTGGGTCCAGCTTGCTGGGGCTCACAGCTAACTTAAATAGATCAGAGAGCTCTGAGAACAGCTTATGCAGAGCTTACATACATTTCTTGGAGAGGGAAGGGAGGGAAGTTTACTGATGTGTAAGGGTGAGTGGGCGGTTCGCGTGACACCGAGTGAGGCAGTACATTCTGCAGTTTGGCAGTTGGGAACAGTACATTCTAGAACAAGATTAGCAAACATTTCTCAAGATTTCAACAGTGTTTTGTTAAGCATACAGAAAAACAGGAAATTACAAGTACCTATTTTATTAACCTTTCACTACCGACTATCCCTTTTTGACTGGATGTTCCTTCTACATTAATTCATGCAAGGTACAAGGACCTATGCCATTGTATATTGATTTATCTGAGACATCTCTGCAGAACGTAATTCAATGCTGCGTATCCCAATCAAGGGCCCAATGCCCTTCTGGCCTTCAAATCATACTTAGATTTCTTTTTTCATACATATATTACACCTATATATTCTTATACACATAGCAAGTTCCCAATACCATTATTCATCCAGCACAATGATTTCTAACCCAAATCAAACATGTTTTTAACCATAATCATACACTGTTCCTTCAATCTAACTTTATAGAAGAGCAGGGAAAGAGTTGATTTTACAATAAAGAAATGTAGGGAAACTTCCACCTGCTGAGAACCTCAAAGGCCCATGCAGAAATGATCCCTGGAGAAGATGTAGGCAGCTATGAAGGACCTGAGAAAGCAAAAGTCATCTTCCATGGCAAACAACCCGGTCAGGATAAAAGGTTGTGTCTGAATTAGATTCTCTTCTTAATGTAGAGAACATGGACCAAAACAGGCCTGTGTGGAGATCTATTCCTGGGTGCCTATGGTTGATATACCATTCTAACTTGTGAAAGTGTCACAGGAAGTAGGGGCAGCCTCAATCTCATGGGACCCTTGGAAGCAACAGTTAAGACAAAGTGGTTGCCAAGACAGGGACCTCATTCAGTTCAGGAAGGAAATGACCTCACCTCACTTCCTTGGTGATGGAACTTTCTGAACTTTGGATCCAGGAAGCCAGGCACACAGAGCCAGTCCCAGTCCCCATCCCTGTGGTCTCACTTATTTGAATTTACCAAGGACAGTCAGTCTTTCTTGGTACCTTCAGACGTGAGAAGAACAAATGCCAGGAAAGCTCGGAAGCGTTGCTTTTCTTGAGAAAGCAGTTAGTGGCTCACCGTTGGCTCCTGAGAAGTTCACAGAGTTTGCCAAGGAGACCAGATCTGAGACAGGACAGGCTATTTTGGGGGAACATATTATGGCCTACAAGTCAGAGGACACTCCGGATAGTCAAAGACCTACTTGGGGGAAGAAGGTGCCTTTGTGGGTGTGGTTGTGGGTTTGTGGTTTTTTCTCATTCTCTGAGAATAGGTAGGAAAGTCAGTTTGTTTCGTTGGAAGTGGACTGTTTCTAGTAAGTCGTTTAACATGGCGAGTGTTTCTCTGTCTGTGTATCTCACTGTGTCCGTGGTTGTAGACATTAGAAAAGAGAATTCATGAATGGATGTGTCTTGTCTAGTAGAAAGCTTCTCAGCATTCATATTGACCCATTTATGAATGGACTGTAGCTTGCCTTATTGATGTGCAACACCTGCTATCTTCCTAAGTTCCTGTTTTCTTCCTGAATTCCGGCCAATCTCAAGAATAGGCCTATGGTTTTGTGTCCAAGATCTTTACCACCTCAAAGCTCTGTGACATAACAATGTACTGGATAGCTGTAGGGAATGGGGAGCATCTCAGAAAACTCAGATATCAGTGTGACCAGGAAAGTCTCAGTGGAGAAACCCTGCTTTGGGCCTTTTACTTACCAATTGTTCTGTTGCCCTGAATGTCAGGAAGGTCTTTGCCTCTGGCCACCCTTTTTTGAAGCATGAAGAAAACAGTTTTCAAAGGGAAATGATTGGGCATACCTGTGGCTCTTTTCTTAAGTGCTTTGAAAAGGGATGTGTATGAATCAGCCCCCTGGCCCTGTGTGTGGCTGTGACTTAGATTCTCAGCACCTGATGGATCTAAAGAAAGTTCCCATGTTTGCATCCAAATGAAAAATGGCCAAAAGAGCAGTCACTGGGATGAAGTCTCTTGACTTCCTCTGTAAGGTTCCTGAACTCCATCAAGTGAAAATAGGGATCCTTTGGGTCAAATGAGTTCTTCAAAACCTACAGAGGCTAGCCCATAGGTGTTTGGTTTTATCATGACTAAAATTCACATAAAGAATCTAAACCCCACAGTCAGTAGGCCTCAAATTGGAGAATTGGAGCGGTATTAATGGCAGGCCTATTTGATCACTCCTGGTTCACAGGATGGGTGTCCAGGCCACCTTGACTTTAGGCAAATGAGGGTCAAAGGAGCTTATTTTGGACACTGTCTTGGTCTGCGCCCCTCATTTAAACATCCAGCCAAATTATGATGAGTGTCAATATGGAAGAAGATGAGGGCCATATGGGAGTGTTCTTGTTTTAATTGTGGTAATTTGTGTGGTAGTTGGAAGAGATGACTGGGATCACCTGGGCTTGTACTCTGGTGTGATTCCCCTTAAAGAATGAGTTCTGGATCTGACCTCAGAGAAGTATTGCCGTGAATTCTCTTGGGATTTTACTAGGCCACGCGTGAGAATCGCCTTTGGAAACTGAGATCTAGGCCCAGGATGGCTTTCCACGGAGCTCGGGGATTCTGAGCCAGGATATCACATGATTTACTTCTTGAAGACTTGGCAGCCCTAGTTGAGAGTCCAAACACATATGGACCTCACATTGTAGACCACAATGTGTCTGGATTCATGTGACCTTTTTGCCAGTCTTTTGGAAGGCTTTTCTGTGAGTGTTCTCCAGAGCTTTCATTGAAATGAGCTTCCTCACCATTTAATGGTTCCTGAATTAATTGAAACCCACAGTGCCTCTAACTTCATTATTGAAATATGACTAGATTAATACCATGAAATTTCTGAAATTCCCATGACCAGGTGGCACTGGATAAACTTTGGATTTCCTGTTGCTGATCATGAGTGTACCAAAGAGTGCCTTGATTGACTGGGTTTCGTGAAAATGGTGTAGAACAGAGATGCCAGTAATTTGGATCCTGCTGAGTACTGGGTGTAGAGAAGTGGACTGTAGGTGTGTAAATAAATATTTTTGGTAGGACCGCCTGGATCTTCCATTGGCTTTGAAAGACTTGCGACTGACATGGTGCAGGCAGCAGACCTTTATATGTAAAGGCATCTTGTCATATGGAGAGGTTTCAGGGCAATGTTCAGAATCAGGTTGCTATAGTCAAGGGGAAAGCTATGTAGGATAGAAGCCTGATTCGTACATTCTCTTCGCGACCCTGACCAACCACACATGACAGAACTCCTCCAGCATTTTTATCCCAGTTGAACTCCTTGTATTTCGTGAAGCAAGTACCAAACTCCCAGTGCAGCAGTAAGAAACACCCTGGAAAGTGGAGGATCACCAAATGGCTTCACAGTCCACATGGGAGACACTTCAGCAGAGTGGCCTCAGTTTACCTACAAAGAGAGAATTCAGCACCGCTGCCTCATGATCATGGGAAAATAAGAAACCATGTTCTCCAGGTAACATAGATGCAGACCCAGATTTCATGGTGTCACTACAAACGAAGCTAAATCTCCTGACAATTACATATATTTCTTGTTCCCAACCTCAGAGGAAGTTTCTCAAGAAGTCTTTAGGCCACCACAGCTCCATGTTTCTGGATTGTTTACCCTCTCCCTTACTTTTGGAAACTGTTCTACCACCTCCAGTGTTGTGAACTCCTGAGCATTTTCCATTCCACATAAATTCACAGATTTTCTAACTCCTCTCCTCTAATTGTGTCTTACTTTTAGCGATGGTTATGTCAAGGCATTGTTCTGGATGAGAGAGGGAAGATTTATGTGTATCACATTTTTGCATACACATTAGATTCATTTTCCTTTTTTCCATTTGAAATACTGAATCCCTGACACTAACCCATACCCTACTAGACTCTGACTACTAATCCTAATATCATGGAGAGAAAGAAACCTAACCGAATAGAAATACAGGCCTTTCATAGGAAGCATGGTGTATACTTCTATTTGCCTTCTGCATTATCAAGAGTATGTGTTTTAAATCTAGTCAACTTTTCATTGTAATATTTCTCCATGATTTTTTAAAATTATCACATATATAAATTCCTGTCTCCCTTTCTCTGTATCCTATTCAGCACATGTATTTTTTTATGCATATATATAATATCCTACCTGGTATCACATGGACATTCTTTTGAGCTCCCTGACTTTGGAATATAAAATTGTGAGAACAGATGACTCTCCCTAAATAATGATGGAACTGAAAATTCAACCTATGGGTGAGCTTCCTAGTGAAAAACACTATACATAAATCCATGTTCAGTAAAATGAATATTTTTGAATACGTGGATGAATTATATTTCATGATGAATTTCGATTGGCATATATATTGCTAAATATTAATGTGTGTGTGTGTGTGTGTATGTGTGCATGTGTGTGTGTGTGTGTGTGTGTTTGTGTATTTTTTTTAAATCTGGAAAAAATATATATGTATATATATATATATATATATATATATATATATATATATATATATATATTTTTTTTTTTCCTCCAGATTTTAAAAAAAATATGAAAAATATGTGTCTTATTATACACTCCCTAAATTCATTTATATTCATGTATGTGGGTTCAAAATCCAATCTTTACAAGATTATTTTCAGCAATATTTATATTCCTGTAATACATTTTTGTTTCCTACTACTGAAAACTAAGTTCAGTAGGTGGTGCATACAAATCCTAATATTTCTACAGTACCTGACCCAGTTTAACATCAATGCAAGTATATTGCTATGGGACATGATGTGTATTTTGAAGTTCATTTTTATTCAACACTGGTATATTACTATTTTATCTGTTTATGGACATCATAGGATATATTTTTTCATCCACAACTTCACAAAATTATAGGCATTTGGTTCACATTCATTTACTTACTACTTAAGAACACATGTATTCCTCCATGTTTCTTTACTGGTCTTTTCACTAGACTTCTTTCTAAACACATTATTTTTTATTCCATAATCATTTTTGAAGCAATACTCACCCTTCACGATAAACCGTAACCCTAATATTACCATTACATATATAACTGGTTGGAATGATTGTATATATATCAATATAAGATTTCCAATATATTTTCAGATGCAAACTCAATCCATTATTTAAAGTTGGAACTAGTTATATACTTTATCACAATATGGTCTATTCATGCAACATCTCAATAATCATCAACACAAGGTACACCTATTTGTATCACCAGTACTAATTTATAAGTTTCCAGAATATTACTCCCCATAATGGTGGAAGAAATACTCATGTCACCTTATCAACATATACAATTTATCACGGTAGTATTCTGGACACAAAATGCAAAGGTCACACATATGATTGTACCAAAGCCTAAATGGAAAGTGACCATGGATTACTAAAAACATCCATGTCCAGGGTGCCTAATGCTCTCAAATGTCAATCCTATTGATTACTACATATTTGTTTCTTCCTAAGATTATATATTCAACCTCAAGCCTGTTGAAAATGTCTAATCCTATCACTCACTTTATACTTTGCCTGATTTCCTAATCTTTCTATTGATATCTGCTTTCCTACATATTTTTCCCAGTTCATCATTGTGACTGTCTCTTCACATGTGCTGACATTTACATTCACTCTCTAACTGAAACCCTATTGCTAAAGAACTTTTGGTCCAACTCCTAGAGTCACTCTTCTTCCTAAACCTACTGACTATCTTCCTAATCCTACAGACTATCCCTTTTTGACTGGATGTTCTCTTCTACATTCAATCATCCGAGGTACACGGTCCTATGCCATTGTATATCGATTTATCTGAGACCTCGGTGCAGAACATAATTCAAGCTAAGTATACAAATCAAGGGTTCTGTTGCCCTGAATGTCAGGAAGGTCTTTGCCTCAGGCCACCCCTTTGTGAAGCCTGAAGAAAAAATTTTCAAATGGAAATAAATGGACATCACCTGTGGCTCTTTGCTTAATTGCTTTGGAAAGGGATTTGTCTGAATCTGCCTCTTGGCCCTGTGTGAGGCTGTGGCTTAGATTCTCAGCACCTAATGGATCTAAAGAAAGAACCCATGTGTGCATTCAAAACCAAAATGGCAAAAAGAGCAGTCATTGTGGATGAAGATTCTTGCCTTTCTCTGTTAGGTTCCTGACCCCCTTCAAGTGAGAATAGGGATCCTCTTTGTCAAATGAATTCTTCAATGCTCTGCAGATATGCTTGGGTTTTCTCATGACTCCAAATCACATAAAAAATCTATACCTGACATTCAGTAAGCCTCAAATTATAGAAACAGAGCGGATTTAATGGCAGGCCTTTTTGATCACTCCTGGTTCACAGGAAGGGTGTCCAGGCCACCCTGACTTTAGGGAAATTAGAGGCAAGGGAGCTTATTCTGGAAACTGTCTTTGGTTGCGACCCTCATGAAAACTTCCATCCAGAACTTTTGATGAGGGTCTTTATGGACGAAGATGAGGGCCATGTGGGAGTTTTTTTGTTCTAATTGTGGTCATTTGTGTGGGGGTTGGAAGAGATGACTTGGTCCACCTGGGCTTGAACTCTGGTGTGATTTCCCTTAGAGCCTGAGTTCTGGAACGTACCTCATAGAAGTATTGAAATGAATTGTGTTGGTTTTTAGGAGGCCACGCATGAATGTCACCCTTTGAAACTGAGATCTAGGCCCAAGGTGGCTTTCCACAGAGCAATGGGAATCTCAGCCAGGAAATCACATGATTTTATTCTGAAAGACTTTGCAGCCATTGTTGGCCCTCGGAAGCAAGAAGGAGTGGCCATACTCATATCGATTAAAATCAACTTAAACCTAAGTTAATCAAAAGTGATAAAGAAGGACACTATATACTGTTAAAAGGCACCATTAACCAACAAGACATAACAATTATCAATTTGTATGCATCAAACAATGGTGGTGCAAAGTCATAAAACAAACTCTCCTCAACTTCAAGAGTCATATAGGCTATAACACAATAATTACGGGTGACTTCAGCACACAACTCTCGCAATTGGACAGATCCTCTAGAGAAAATCTGAATTAAGAAACTATAGAACTTAATAGAACAATCAATAACCTAGACTTAACCAACATATATAGAATATATCAAACATCATAAAGTGGATACATGTTCTTCTCAGCAGCACATTGGTCCTACTCAAATATAGACCATATATTATGCCATATGGAAACTCTTAGTAAATATAAAAGTATGGAGATAATACCATGCACCATATCTGATCATAATGGAATGAAACTTGAAATTAATGATTGAAGAAGGAAGGAAAAATTCTACATCACATGGAAAATGAACAATATGTTACTGAATGATCAATGGGTTACAGAAGACATAAAGGAGGAGATAAAAAATTTCTTAGAGACAAATGACAATACAGACAAAACATACCGGATTCTATGGAAAACAATGAAAGCAGTTTTAAGAGGGAAATTCATTTCTTGGAATTCTTTCCTCAAAAAAAAAAAAAAGAAAAAAAACAACAAATAAATGATCTCACACTACATCTCAAAAACCTAGAAAAAAAAAAGCAAAACAACAAATGTAGTAGAAGACAAGAAATAATTAAAATTAGAGGAGAAATCAACAAAATTGAAACAAAAAAAATTGAAAAAATAAAAGCTGGTTCTTTGAAAATAAATTAAATCGACAGGGCCTTAGCCATGCTAATGAAGAGAAGTAGAGAGAGAACTCAAATTACTAACATATGGGATAAAAAAGGAAACATCACAACAGACACTACAGAAATTCAGATGATAATTAGAAAGTATTTTGAAACCCCATATTCCAATAAAACAGAAGATAATGAAGATATTGATAAATTTCTTATGTCATATAATCTGCCAAGTTTGAGTCCGGAAGACTCACACAATTTAAATAGACCAATAACAAAGGAAGAAATAGAAGAAACCTTCAAAAGACTACCAACCAAAAAAAGCCCTGGACCAGATGGTTATACAGCAGAGTTCTACAAAACGTTCAAAGATGAATTAATACCAATACTTTTCAAGCTATTTCAAAAAATAGACAAAGAAGGAGTTCTTCCAAATTCATTCTATGAGGCCAACATCACCCTGATCCCAACACCAGACAAAGACACTTCAAAGAAAGAAAACTACAGACCAATATCTCTAATAAACTTGGATGCAAAAATTCTCAATAAAATCCTGGCAAATAAAAAACAAAAGCATATAAAAAAATTGTGCTTCATGATCAAGAGGGATTCATCCCAGGGATGCAAGGCTGGTTCAATATACGGAAATCAATAAATGTAATCCATCACATCAATAGACTTAAAGAGAAGAACCATATGATCATCTCGATAGATGCAAAAAAAGCATTCTACAAAGCACAGCATCCCTTTTTCTTTAAAACTCTATAAAACACTAGGAATAACAGGAACTTACCTCAACATGGTAATAGCTATATATGCTAAACCTCAGGCTAGCATCATCCTAAATGGAGAAAAACTGAAGGCATTCCCTCTAAAATTTGCAACAAGACAGGGATGCCCTCTATCACCACTTCTATTTAATTTAGTTCTTGAAATACTATCCAGAGCAATGATACAGACAAAGGAAATTAAAGGCATAAAAATAGGAAAATAAGAACTTAAATTATCGCTATTTGTGGATGACATGATAATATATTTAACAGACCCAAAAGGGTCTACAAAGAAACTGCTAGAGTTAATAAATGAATTCAGCAAATTGGCAGGATATAAAATCAACACGCATAAATCAAAGGCATTCTTGTATATCAGCAACAAAACTTCTGAAATGGAAATGAGGAAAACCACTCCATTTACAGTATACTCAAAGAAAATAAAAAACTTGGGAATCAACCTAACCAAAGAGGTGAAAGATTTATACAATGAAAACTACAGAACCCTAAAGAGAGAGATAGAAGAAGATGTTAGAGGATGGAAAAATATGCCCTGTACATGGATAGGCAGAAATAACATCATCAAAATGGCGATATTACCCAAAGTTCTCTACAGGTTTAATGCAATGCCAATCAAAAACCCAATGGCATTTCTTGTAGAAATAGATAAAGTAATCATGAATTTCATATGGAACAACAAAAGACCCAGAATAGCGAAAGCAATTCTAAGCAGGAAGTGTGAATCCAGAGTTCAAACTGTACTACAAAGCAATAGTAACAAAAACAGTGTGGTACTGGTATCAAAACAGGCAGATGGACCAATGGTACAGAATAGAGGACACAGAGACATATCCACAAAATTACGACTTTCTTATATTTGAAAAGGGACCTAAAAGCATGCAATGTAAGAAGGATAGCATCTTCAACAAATGGTGCAGGGACAATTGGAAATTCATATGCAACAAAATGAAACGGAATCCCTTTCTCTCACAATGCATAAAAGTTAACTCAAAATGGATCAAGGAGCCAGATATAAAATCAGAGACACTGCGTCTGATAGAAGAAAAAGTTGGCTACGATGTACATACTGTGGGGTTGGGCTCCAAATTCCTTAATAGGACACCCATAGCCCAAGAGTTCATAAAAAGAATAAACAAATGGGACTTACTTAATCTAAAAAAGTTTTTTCTCAGCAAGAGAAACAATAAGAGAGTTAAATAGAGAGCCTACATCCTGGGAACAAATTTTTACCCCTTAC
The DNA here is from genome assembly GCF_048772815.1 of Callospermophilus lateralis. Lineage (NCBI taxonomy): Eukaryota > Metazoa > Chordata > Mammalia > Rodentia > Sciuridae > Callospermophilus > Callospermophilus lateralis. Next base: position 50,125 of record NW_027512430.1, read on the forward strand.
ACTTCAGATAGAGCCCTAATATCTAGAATATACAAAGAACTCAAAACAATTAAACAATGAGATAACAAATAACCCAATCAACAATGGGCCAAGGATCTTAACAGACACTTCACAGAGGAGGATATACAATCAATCAACAAGTACATGAAAAAATGCTCACCATCTGTAGCAGTCAGAGAAATGCAATCAAAACCACCCTAAGATACCATCTCACTCCAGTAAGATTGGCAGCCATTATGAAGTCGAACAACAATAAGTGTTGGTGAGGATGTGGGGTAAAGGGTACACTTGTACACTGCTTGTGGGCCTGCAAATTGGAGAGTCCAATATGGAAAGCAGTATGGAGATTCCTGGGAAAGCTGGGAATGGAACCACCATTTGAGATATCGCCCTTCTCAGACTCTTCCCTGAGGATCTTAATAGAGAGCAGTATAAGGATACTGCCACATCGATGATCATAGCGGCACAATTCACAATAACTAGACTGTGGAACCAAACTAGATGCCCTTCAATAGACGAATGGATAATAAAAATGTGGCATCTATACACAATGGAGTATTACACAGCACTGAAAATGACAAAATCATAGAATTTGCAGGGAAATGAATGGCATTAGAATAGATTATGCTAAGCGAAGCTATCCAATCCTTAAAAAACAAATGCCAAATGTTTCCTTTTATATAGAGAGAGCAAATAAGAAGAGAACAGGGAGGAAGAACATGAGAAAAATATTAAAACTAAACAGAGATGAGTGGGGGGAGAGAAAGGAAGAGAGAAGGAAAATTATATGGAAATGGTAGGAGACTACTCAATGTTACACAAAATTACATATAAGAGGTTGTGAGGCTAAAGAGGGGAAAACAAGGGAGAGAATTAAACAACAGCAGATGAGGTAGAGAGGGAAGATGGGAAGGGAGGGGGAATAGTAGGGGATAGGAAAGGTAGCAGAATTCAACAATAACTAGTATGCTATTATGTAAAAACGTGAGTGTGTAACTGATGTGATTCTGCGATTTGTATTTGGGGTAAAAATGGGAGTTCATAACCCAATTAAGTCAAATGTATGAAAGATGATATATCATGAGCTTTATAACGTTTTGAACAACCAAAAAAAAAAAAAAAGAATTGAATTTCCAATATTTGAGTCATATAACAACTTTATTTTTTAATAAAATTGTATTTTATTTGTTATCTTACTTGCTGGTATCTGCCTTTCAGTTTTAAAAAACTATGTGCTTTAGCCATTCATCCATGTAGTATGTAACAGAAAATTTTGAGTGTCTCCATATAACCAGATTGGCAAGGCATCAAGGTTTCCTTCACAAACAAGGTGAAGGCTTTGCCATTAGAAATTTAATATTCTGCAAAACAATTTTTTTTAACTTTTCAATTAAATTTCCAAAAAAATTTAGAAAAAAAAAGAATCTAAACCCCACAGTAAGAAGGCCTCAAAGTGGAGAAGTGGAGCATTTACGGCAGGCCTATTTGATCACTGCTGGTTCACAGGAAGCGTGTTCAATCAACCCTGATGTTAGGCAAATGAGGGGCAAGGGAGCTTATTTTGGGCACTGGTTTGGATGTGCACCTCATGGAAAACTCCATCCAGAGGTTATGATGTGTGTTTATATGGAAAAAGATGAGGGCCATGTGGGAGTGTTTTGGTTTTAATTGTGGTCATTTGTGTGGTAGTTGGAAGAGATGACTGGGTCCACCTGGGCTTGAACTCTGGTGTGATTCCCCTTAGAGAATGAGATTTGGAACTGACTTCAGAGAAGTATTGCCATGAATGTTGTTGGGATTTCAGGAGGCCACGCATGAGAGTCGCCCTTGGAAACTGAGATCTTGGCCCAGAGAGGCTTTCCAGAGAGCACTGGGAATCTCAGCTAGGATATCACAGGTTTTATTCTGAAAGACCTGGCAGCCATCGTTGAGAGTCAAAACACACATGGACCTCACATTGGAGACCTCAATGGGCCTGGCTTCATGTGACAATTTGGCCACTCTTTGGGAAGCCTTGCCTGTGAGAGATCTCCAGATCCTTCATTAAAATGAGCTTCCTCAACATTTAATGGATCCTGAATGAATTGAAACCCACAGTACCAACAACTTCATATGTGAAAAATAGTTAGATAAATACCATGAATTGTTAGAAATTCTCATGACCAGGTGGCACTGGAGAACCTTTGGATGTCCTGTTGCTGATCATGAGTATACCAGACAGTGCCTTGATTGACTAGGTATCATGAAAATGGTGTAGAACAGAGATGCCAGTAAGTTGGAGCCTGATATGTAGTGGGCCTAGAGCAGTGGTGTGCAGGTGTGTGATAAAACATCTGTGGTGGGGCCTGTGGATCTGCCATTGACTTTCAAATGCCTTGACACAGACACGGTGCAGCCAGCAGACCCTTCTATATAAAGGCATCTTGTTATATGGAGATTTTTCACGGCAATGTTTAGAATCAGGTTGCTATGGTCAAGGGGCAAGCTATGTGGGATAGAAGCCTATTTGGTGCATTCCCATGCAGACACTGACCCACCACACGTGACAGAACTCCCTCCAGCACTGTGTCCCACTTGAACTCCTTGTATTTCGTGAAGCAAATACCAAACTCCCAGTGCAGCAGCAAGAAACACAATGAAAAGTCGAGGATAACCAAGTGGCTTCACAGTCCACATGGGGTGACACTTAGCCCCCGTGGCCAAAATTTAGCTACAAAGAGAGAATTTAGCACTGCTGCCTCATGTTCATTGGAAAATAAGAAACCATGTCCTCCTGGTCACATAGATGCAGACCTAGCTTTGATGGTCTCACTACATCGGAAGTTAAAGCTCCTGAAAACAACATATATTTCAAGTGCCCAAGCTCAGAGGCAATTTCTCAAGAAGTGTTTAGGCCAGCAGATCTCCATGTTTGTGGAGTGTTTACCATGTCACTTACTTTTGGAAACTGCTCTATCAACTCCAAGGTTGTGAACTCCTGAGCATTTTCCATTCTAAATATATATTCACAGATTTTCTAACTCTTCTCCTCTAATTCTGACTTACTTGGGGCAAAGGGAATGTCAAGTCATTGTTCTGGATGAGAGAGGGAAGATTGTTTTGTAGCACATATTTGCATACACATTGGATTCATTTTCCAATTTTCTGTTTGAAATACTGAATCCCTGACACTAACCCATACCCTACTAAACTCTGACTACTAATCCTAATATAATGGAGAAAAATAACCCAAACAGAATAGAAATACAAGCATTTCAGAAGAAGCATGGTGTATAGTTGGAATTACCTTTTGCATGATATAAGGTAGGAGTTATAAATCTAGTCAATTATTTGTTGAAATAATTTTCCATGTGTTTTTAAAGTTAAGAAAAATGTGAATTCCTGTCTCCCTTTCTCTGTAGCCTATTAAGCAAATGTATTTTTATATGCACAAATAGAATCCTACCTGGTTTCACATATACATTCTTGTGAGGTGGCTGACTTGGCAGATACAAATTGTGAGAAGAGATCACTCCTCCTAAACGCTGTTTTAACTGAAAATCAAACCCATGGGTGAGCTTCCTAGATGAACAACACTATACACATATTCATGTTCAGTAAAATGAATATTTTGGGATATGCGGATGAGTTATTTTTCATGATGAATTTCAATTGGCATATATATTGCTACATTATAATGTGTGTGTTTGTGTGTCTATATATACATTATATATATATATATATATATATATATATATATATATATATATATATATATATTTTCCAGATTTACCAAAATATGAAATATATGTGTCTTCTTATACACCGCCTGAATTCATTCATATTCATATATGTGGATTTATAATCAACTTTTAAAAAGTTTATTCTCAGAAATATACATCCACTGAAATAAATATTTGTTTCCTAGTACTGAAAACTAACTTCAGGGAAGGGTGCTTACAAATCCTAATATTTCTACAGTAACTGACCAAGTTTAACATCAATGCAAGTAGATTCCTATTGGATATGGTGTGTTTATTAAAGTTCATTTTAATCAAACCTGGTACGTTATTATTTCTTCAGTTTATAGACATCATAAATTATATCCTTTCATTCACAAGTTCACAAATTTATAAACATTTGGTTCACTTTCAATCACTTCCTCCTTCAGAACACTTATATTTCTCCATGTTTCTTGACTGGTCTTTTCACTAGACTTCTTTCTAAAGACATTATTTTCGATTCCATAATCATTTTTGAAGCAAAACTCACACACTATTTATGATAAACGGTAACCCTAATATAACCATTAGATATATAAGTGGTTGGAATGAATGTATGTATATCAATAAATGATTTCCTCTATTTTTTCAGATATCAATACAATCCATTATTTAAATTTGGAACCAGTCATATAATTTATTCACAGTATGGTCTATTAATGCATCATCTCTATATTCATCAACACAGGGTAAGCCGATTAGTATCCCCAGTACTAATTTATATCTTTTCAAAATATTTCCCCCAGAAATGGTGGAAGAAATACTCATGTCACCTGATCTTCATATACATATTAACACAGTAATATTCTGGACACAAAATGCGAAGGTCACCCTTATGATTGTACCAAAGCCTCAATGGAATGTGAACATGGATTACTAAATATATCCATGTTCAGGTTGCCTAATGCTCTCAAATGTCAATCTTATTGGTGACTACAAATTGGTTTCTTCTTAAGATTATGTATTCAACCTCAACCCTGTTGAAAATGTCTAATCCTATCACGTTATACTTTGCCTGATTTCCTAATGTCTCTATTGATGTCTGCTTTCCTACATATTTTCCCCAGTTCATCATTGTGCCTGACTCTTCACATATGGTGTCATTTATATTCACTCTCTAACCAAAACCCTATTGCTAAAGTACATTTGGTCCAAATCCTAGACTCACTCTTCCTTCTAAACCTACTGACTATCTTCCTAATCCTACACACAATCCCTTTTTGACTGGATGATCTCTTCTACATTTAATCATCTGAGGTACAGGGTCTTATGCCATTGTATATCAATTTAACTGAGACCTCGGTGCAAAACATAACTCAAGCTAAGGATCCCAATCAAGGGTCCAAATCCTTCTGGGCTTCAAATATTACCTAGATTTCTGTTTTCATACTTATGTTCTACCTCTATATTCTTATAAATATCGCTGGTTCCCAATACCATTATTCATCCAGCAGAATGATTTCCAACCCAAATCGAACATGCTATTAATCCTAACCATACAATATTCTTTCAATCTCACTTTACAGAAGAGCAGGGACAAAGTTGGTATTACAATACAGGAAGTTAGGAGATCTTCCAACTGCTGAGTACCTCAAAATCCATGCAGAAATGATCCCTGGAGAAGATGCAGGCAGCTATGAAGGACCTGAGAGAACAAAAGTCATATTCCATGGCAAAAAACATGGTCAGGATGAAAAGATGTGTCTGAGTCAGCCTCTCTATTCTTTATGTAGGGAAGATGGACCAAACCAGGCCTGTGTGGAGAGCTGTTCCCAGGTAACTATGGTTTCTATACCATTCTAACATGAGAAAGTATCACAGGAAGTAGGGCAGCCTCCATGTCAGGAGACAATAGGAAGAAACTGTTAGGACAAAGTGGTGGCCAAGACAGTGACCTCATTCATTTTCTGAAGGTAGTGACCTCACCTCACTTCCTTGGTGATGGAGCTCTCTGAATTTTGTGATCCAGAAAGCAAGGCACCCTGAGCCAGTCCCAGTCCCAGTCGCAGTGGGCTCATTTCTTTGGATTTTCCAGGAACAGAGTCAGTCTTTCTTGGTACCTACTGATGTAAGGGTTGCCAAATACCAAGAAAGCTCTGAAGAGGGGTCTTTCCTGAGAGGATAGGAATTGGCTCACCACTGCGTCCTTACAACTTCACAGATTTGACCAAGGAGACCAGATCTGAGACAGAAAGGCCATTTCTGGGGAGCATTGTATGTCCTACCAGTCAGAGGACATTCCAGATAGTCACAGACCTACTTGGAAGAAGGAGGTGCATTAGAGGGTGTTGGTTTGTGTTTGTGGTTTTTTCACATGATCTGAGAATAGGTAAAAAAGGAGGTTTGTTTGGTTTGGAGTGGACTGTTTCTAGTAAGTCATTTGACAAGGAGACTGTTTCTGTGTCTGTGTATCCCATTGTGTTTTTCTTTGTAGATATTAGAAAAGAAAATAGCTCATTGGGTGTGTCCTGTCTAGTAGAAAACTTCCCAGTATGCATCCTTCCCAATTAATGAATGGACTGAGGCTTGCCTCATCCATGGGCAACACCTGCTATCTACCTAAGTTCTCATTTTTTTCTTGAATTCTGGCCACTCTCTAGATTAGTATCATGTATTTTTGTACAAGATACGTACCACCTCCAAGCTCTGTGACATGGCCATGTACTGGATAGTTGAAGAGAATGGCGAGCATCTCAGAAAACTCACATATCAGAGTAACCAGGAAAGTCTCCTAGGAGAAACCCTGCTTGGGGGCTTTTGATTACCTATTGTTCTGTTGCTCTGAATGTCAGAAAGGTCTTTGCCTCAGGCCAAACCTTAGTGAAGCCTGAAGAAAAGAGTTTTCAAATGGAAATGAATGGGAATCACCTGTGGCTTTTTACTTTATTGCTTTGGAAAAAGATTTGTCTGAATCAGCCTCTTGGCCCTGTGTGAGCCTGTGGTTTAGATTTTCAGCACCTGATGGGTCTAGAGAAAGATCCCATGTGGGCATTCAAAACCAAAATGGAAAAAAGATCAGTCATTTTGGATGAAGCCTCTCGCCTTCCTCTGTAATATTTCTGACCTCCATCAAGTGAGAATAGGGATCATTTGTGTCAAATGAGTTCTTCAAAGCCCTGCAGAGGCTGGACAATAGGTGCTTGCGTTTTCTCATGACTCCAATTCACACAAAGAATCTATACCCCACAGTCAGTAGGCCTCAAATTTGAGAAGTGGAGCAGTATTAACAGCAGTCCTATATGATCACTTCTGTTTCACAGGAATGTTGTCCAGGCCACCCTGACTTTAGGCAAATGAGGGGCAAGGGAGATTATTTTTGACACTGTCTTGGGCTGTGCCCCTGATGGAAACCTCCAGCTAGAGTTTATGATTAGTGTCTATATAAAAGAAGAAGAGGGCCCTGTGGGAGTGTTTTGGTTTTAATTGTCATCATTTGTGTGGCAATTGGAAGAGATGCCTGGGTCCACCTGGGCTTGAACTCTGTTGTGATTCCCCTTAGAGACTGAGTTGTGGAACTGAACTCAGAGAAGTATTGCCATGAATTGTGTTGGGATTTTTGGAGGCCACGCATGAGATTCGCCATTGGAAACTGAGATCTAGGCCCAGGGTGACTTTCCACAGAGCACTGGGAATCTCAGCCAGGATATCACAAGATTTTATTTTGAAAGATTGTCAGCCATAGTTGAGAGTCAAAACACACATGGAATTCACATTGTAGACCTCAATGGGCCTGGCTTCATGTGACCTTTTGCCCACTCTTTGGGAAGCCTTGCCTGTGAAAGTTCTCCAGAGCTTTCATTGAAATGAGATTCCTCACCTTTTAATGGTTCCTGTATAAATTAAATCCCACAGTGCCTCCAACTTCATTATTGAAAAATATCTAGATAAATACCATGAATTTTTTGAAATTACTATGACCAGGTTGCACTGGAGAACTTCTGAATGTCCTGTTTCTGATCATGATTGTACCAGACAGTGCCTTGATTGACTGGGTTTCATGAAAAAAGTGTAGAACATAGATGCCAGAAAGTTGGAGCCTGCAGACTAGTGGGCCTAGAGCAGAGGAGTGTAGGTGTGTGAAAAAAACATTTGTGGTGGGGCCACTTGGATCTGCCATTGGCTTAGAAAGACTTGTGACTGACATGGTACAGCCAGCAGACCCTTCTATGTAAGGGCATCTTGTTATATGGAGAGGATTCCTGCCAAAGGTCAGAATCAGGTTGCTATTGTCAAGTTGAAAAGCTATGTGGGATTGAAGCCTCACTGGTGCATTTTACTAACCCACCACACGTGAGAGTACATCCTCCAGCACTGTGTCCCAGTAGAACTCCTTGTATTTCGTGAAGCCAATACCAAAATCACAGTGCAGCAGTAAAAAACACCACGAAAGTGGATAATGACCAAATGGCTCTACAGACAACACAGTTAGATACTTAGACCCCAATGGCCAAAGTTTACCTACAAAGAGAGAATTCAGCACTGCTGCCTCATGTTCACTAGAAAACAAAAAACCATGTCATCCAGGTCACATAGATGGAGACCCAGAATTGATGGTCTCACTACAAAGGAAGCTAAAACTACTGACAACAATATATATTTTAACTGCCCGACCTCAGAGGCAGTTTCTCAAAAAGTCATTGGGCCAGCAGAGCTCCATGTTTGTGGAGTGTTTACCCTCTCCCTTTTTGTAACCCGTTCTACCTCCTACAAGTTTGTGAACTCCTGAGCATTTTTCTTTCCACATATGTATTCACAGATTTTCTAACTTTTCTCCACTAATTGTGTCTTATTTGGGGCGAAGGTAATGTCAAAGCATTGTTCTGGATGAGAGTGGGATGATTTTTGTGTAGCACATATTTGCATACACATTAGATTCATTTTCATATTTTCCATTTGAAATACTGAATCCCTGACACTAACCCATACCCTACTAGACTCTGACTACTAATCCAAATATGATGGAGAAAAAGAAACTTAACAGAATAGAAATACAGGCCTTTCATAGGAGGCATGGTGTATACTTGGACTTGCCTTCGGCTTTATCAACGGTATGTGTTATAAATATAGTCAACTTTTCATTGTAATACTTCTCCATGAGTTTTTAAAATTAACACATATGTAAATTTCTGTCTCCCTTTCTCTGTAGCCTATTCATCACATGTATTTTTTAATGCATCTTTAGAATTCTACCTGGTATCACATGTACATTCTTGTGAGCTTGATTATTTTGGAAGATACAAATTGTGAGAAGAGATCACTCCCTCTAAATACTGATGGAACTGGAAATTCAACCTATGGGTGAATTTCCTAGATGAACAATATTATGCATAAATAAATGTTCAGTAAAATGAATATTTTTGGATACGTGGATGATATCTATTTTATTATGATTTTCAAATGGCATATATATTGCTACATTTTAATGTCTGTGTATGTGAGTATCTATCTATCTATCTATCTATCTATATAGATATAGATATCTACTCTTTAGATTTTCCAAAATATGAAATATATGTGTCTTATTATACACTTTCTAAATTTACTCATGTGTGTGTATGTGGATTTATAATCAAATTTTCACAAAATAATTCTTAGAAATATTCATCCACCTTAAATACATATTTATTTCCTAGTACTGAAAACTAAATTCAGTGAATGGTGCATACAAATCGTAATATTTCCACAGTGACTGACCCAGTTTCACATCAATGCAAGTAGACACCTATGGGACCATGATGTGTATTTTGAAGTTCATTTTTATTCAACACTGATACATTACTATTTCTGCAGTTTATGGACATAATAGGATATATTCTTTCATCCACAATTTCACAAATTTATAGGCATTTAGTTCACTTTCAATCACTTCCTACTTCAGAACACATGTATTCCTCCATGTTTCTTGACTGTTCTTTTAATGAGATTCTTTCCAAACACATTATTTTTGATTTCCATAATCATTTTTGAAGCAAAACTCAGACACTCTTCATGATAAACCATAATGCTAATATTACCATTAGATGTATAACTGGTTAGAATGAATTTATGTATATCAATATAAGATTTCCTATATATTTTCAGATATCAATTCAATCCATTATTTAAAGTTTGAACCAGTTATATTATTTATTCACAGTATGGTCTATTAAGGCATCATCTCTATATTCATAGACCGATGGTATACCTATTTGTATCCCAAATACTAATTTATAAGTCTTTAAAATATTGCTTTAAGAATATTGGAAGAAATACTCTAGCCACCTGATATATATATACATTTCATCACAGTAATATTCCTGACACAAAATGCAACGGACACACTTATGATTGTACCAAAGCCTATATTGAAAGTGAGCATGTATTACTAACAACATCCATGTCCTGATTAACTAATGATCTCAAATATCATTCCTATTGGTGAGTACATATTTGTTTCTTCCTAAGATTAAATATTGAAACTGAACCCTGTTAAAAATGTCTCATCCTATCACTCACTTTGTACTTTGCCTGATTTCCTAATGTCTCTATTGATATCTGATTTCCTACACATTTTCCCCAGTTCATCACTGTGACTGACTCTTGAAATATGCTGACATTTACATTCACTCTCTAACAAAACCCCTATATCTAAAGAACTTTTGGTCCAACTCCTAGACTCACTGAAATGGGTTCTTCAAAGCCCTGCAGAGGGTAGCCCATAGGTGCTTGGGTTTTCTCATGACCCCAATTCACATAAAGAATCTATGCCCCACAGAGAGTAGGCCTCAAATTGGAGAAGTAGAGCAGTATTAATGGCAGGCCTATTTGATCACACCTGATTCACAGGAAGGGTTTCCAGGCCACCCTGAATTTAGGCAAATAAGGGGCAAATGAGCTTATTTTGGACACTGTCTTAGGCTGCGCCCCTCATGGAAACCTCCAGCAAGAAGTTATGATGAGAGTTTATATTGAAGAAGATGAGGGCCATGTGGGAGTGTTTTGGTTTAATTGTGGTCATTTGTGTGGTAGTTGGAAGAGATGACTGGGTCCACATGGGCTTGAACTCTGGAGTGATTCCCCTTAGAGACTGAGTTCTGGAAATGAACTCAGAGAAGTATTGACATGAATTGTGTTGGGATTTTAGGAGGCCACACATGAGAGTTGCCCTTGGAGACTGAGATCTAGGCCCAGGATAGCTTTCCAAAGAGCACTGGGAATCTCAGCCAGGATATCACATGACTTTATTCAGAAAGACGTGGCAGCCATTGTTGAGAGTCAAAACACACATGGACCTCAATTGTAGACCTCAATGGGCCTGGCTTAATGTGACCTTTTGGCCACTCTTTGGGAAGCCTTGCCTCTGAGAGTTCTCCTGAGCTTTAATTGAAATAATCTTCCTCACCATTTCATGATTCCTGAATAAATTGAAAGCCACAGTGCCTCCAAATTCATCCTTGAAAATTGGCTATATAAATACCATGAATTTTTTAAATTCCCATGAACAGGTGGCACTGGAGAACCTTTGGATATCTGTTGCTGATCACGAGTGTACCAGACATTGCATTGATTGACTGGGTTTCATGAAAATGGTGAGAACAGAGATGCCAGAAAGTTGGAGCCTGCTGACTAGTGGGCCCAGAGCAGTGGTGGGCAGGTGTATGATAAAACATCTGTCGTGGGGACACGTGGTTCTGCCATTGGTTTCCGAATGATTTGTGACTGACATGGTGCAGCCAGCAGAACCTTACAAGTAAAGGGACCTTGTTATATGGAGAGGTTTCAGGGCAATGTTCAGAATCAGGTTGCTATGGACATGGGTGCAAGCTTTTTGGGATAGAAGCCTGGTTGGTGCATTCTCCTGCAGACCCTCATCCACTACACGTGAGAGTACTCCCTCTAGCACTGTGTCCCAGTTTTTCTCCTTGTATTACGTGAAGCCAATACCAAACTCCCAGTGCAGCAGTAAGAAACACCACGAAAAGTGGAGTATGACCAAATGGCTTCACAGATCACATGGTTAGACACTTAGACCCCAGTGTCCTCAGTTTACTAACAAAGGGAAAATTCAGAACTTCTTCCTCATGTTCAATAGCATATAAGGAACCATGTCATCCAGGTCACATAGATGCCGACCCAGGTTTGATGGTCTCAATACAAAGGAAGCTAAAGCTCCTGACAACAACAAATTTTTCAAGGGCCCAAACTCAGAGGCAGTTTCTCAACAACTCATTAGGCCACCAGAGTTCCATGTTTGTGGAGTGTTTACCCTGTACCTTACTTTTGGAAATTCCACTACCACCTCCAAGGTTGTGAACTCCTGAGCATTTTCTTTTCCAGATATATATTCACAGACTTTCAAACTCTTCTCCACTAATTGTGTATTACTTGTGGCGAAGGAAATATCAAGGCATTGTTTTGGAGGACAGTGGGAAGATTTTTGTCTAGCAAATATTTGCATACACATTAGATTCATTTTCCTATTTTCCATTAGAAATACTGAATCCCTGTCACTAACCCATACCCTACTAGACTCTGACTACTAATCTTAATATGATGTAGAAAAAGAAACCTAACAGAATAGAAATACAGGCCGTTCATAGGAGGCATGGTGTATACTAGGACTTGCCTTCTGCTTTATCAAGTGAATGTGTTATAAATCTAGTCAACTTTTCATTGTAATACTTCTCCATGAGTTTTTAAAGTTAACACATATGTACATTTCTGTCTCCCTTTCTCTGTACCCTATTCATCTCATGAAATTTATTATGCATATTTAGTATCCTACCTGGTATCACACGTACATTCTTGTGAGCTTGCTGTTTTAGGAAGATACAAATTGTGAGAAGAGATCACTCCCCCTAAATACTGATGGAACTGAAAATTCAACATATGGGTGAATTTCCTAGATGAACAGCATTATACATAAATCCATGCTCAGTAAAAAGAATAGTTTTGGATATGAGGATGATATATATTTCATGATGAATTTTGATTGGCATACATATTACTACATTTTAATGTCTGTGTTTGTATCTTTATATATATATATATATATATATATATATATATATATATATATATATATATATTTTTTTTTTCTCCAGATTATTCAAAATATGAAATATATGTGTCTTATTTTACACTCACTAATTTAACTCATGTTCCTATATGTGGATTTATAATCAAATTTTCACAAAATTATTCTCAGAAATATTCATCCACATGAAATACATATTTATTTCCCAGTACTGAAAACTAACTTCGGTGAAAGGTGCTTACAAATCCTAATATTTGTACAGTAACTGACCCAGTTTAACATCAATGCAAGTAAAATCCTATGGGACATGATGTGTATTTTGAAGTTCATTTTTATTCAACACTGGTACATTACTATTTCTTCAGTTTATGGACATTATAAGATAATACTTTTCATCCACAAGTTAACAAATCTGTACGCATTTGGTTCACTTGCAATTACTTCCTGCTTCAGAATATATGTATTCCTCCATGTTTCTTGACTGTACTTTTCATGAGATTATTTCCAAACACATTATTTTCGATTTCCATAATCATTTTTGAAGCAAAACTCCCACACTCTTCATGATAAACCATAATGCTAAAATTACCATTAGATGTATAACTGGTTAGAATGAACTTATGTATATCAATATAAGATTTCCTATATATTTTCAGATATCAATTCAATCCATTATTTAAAGTTTGATCAAGTTATATTATTTATTTACAGTATGGTCTATTAAGGCATCATCTTTATAATCATAGGCACAGGGTACACGTACTTGTGTCCCCAATACTAATTTATAAGTCTTAAAATGTTGCTTTCAGAAATGTTTGAAGAAATACTGTAGTCACCTGATATACATTTACATTTCATCACAGTAATATTCCTGACAAAAAATGCAACGGACACCCTTATGATTGTACCAAAGCCTAAATTTAATGTGAGCATGTATTACTAACAACATCCATGTCCTGATTAACTAATGATCTCAAATATCATTCCTATTGGTGACTACATATTTGTTTCTTCCTAAGATTATATATTCAAACTCAACCCTGTTAAAAACGTCTTATCCTATTACTCACTTTGTACTTTCCCTGATTTCCTAATGTCTCTATTGATATCTGCTTTCCTACACATTTTCCCAAGTTCATCACTGTGACTGACTCTTCACATATGCTGACATTTGCATTCACTCTCTAACCAAAACCCTATATCTAAATAACTTTTGGAACTATCCCTTTTTGTCTGGAGGATCTCTTCCTCATTCAGTCATCCAAGGTACAAGGTCCTATGCCATTGTATAACGATTTATTTGAGACAACTTTGCGGAAATAATTCAAAGCTAAGTATCCCAATCAAGGGCCCAGTGTTCATCTGGGTTTCAAATCTTTCCTAGATTTCTGTATTCATACTTATATTACACCTATATATGCTTGTAAATATCGGAGGTCCCCAATACCATTATTCATCTCGCAGAATGATTCCTAACCCAAATTGAACATGTTATTAACCCTAACCATGCACTGTTCCCTCAATTTAACTTTACAAAGACCAGGGACAGAGTTGGTGTTATAATACAGGTAGGTAGGGGATCTTCCACCTGTTGAGAACCTCAAGTTCCATGCAGAAATAAACCCTGAAGAAGATGTAGGCAGCTATGAAGGACCTGAGAGAGCAACAGTAATCTTCCTTGGTAAAATACCTGGTCAGGATGAAGCGATGTGTCTGAATAAGCCTCTCTTTTCTTAAAATAGAGAAGATGGACCAAACCAGGTCTGTGTGGAGAGCTGTTAACATGTGCCTATGGTTGATATACCATTCTATCTTGTGAATGTGACACAGGAAGTAGGGGAAGCCTCTCTCTCGTGGGACCCTTGGAAGCAAATGTTAGGATAAAGTGGTTACCAAGGTAGTGACCTCATTCAGTTCCTGAAGGAAGTGACCTACCTCACTTCCTTGGTGATGGAACTCTCTGAACTTGGGATCCAGGAAGCCAGGCACTCAGAGCCAGTCCCAGTCCCAGTCCCAGTGGGTTCACTTGTTTGGATTTACCAAGGACAGAGTCAGTCTTTTTGGTACATACTGATGTGTGGATGGCTAAATGCCAGGAAAGCTCTGAAGAGGGGCCTTTCCTGAGAAAGCAGGTAGTGACTCACTGATTGATGCTGAAAACTTTACAGAGTTGGTAAAGGAGACCTGATCTGAGACAGGACAGTCCATTTCGAGGGAGCAGAGTAAGGCCCATCAGTCTGAGGACACTCTGGATAGTCACAGACCTACTTGGGGGAAGGAGGTGCCTTTGTGGGTGTGGGTGTGAATTTGTGTTTTTTTATCATGTTCTGAGAATAGGTAGGAAAGGCAGTATGTTTGGTTTGGAGTGGACTGTTTTTAGTAAGTCATTTGACAAGGCGAGTGTTTTTAGGTCTGTGTATCCCACTGTTTTCGTGGTTGTAGACAACACCTACTTCTTTCCTTAGTTCCTGTTTTCTTCCTGAATTCTGGCCACTCTCCGGAATAGGCTCATGTTTTTTTGTTCAAGATATGGACCTCCGTCGAGTTCTGTGACATGGCCATGTACTGGATATATGAAGGGAATTGGGAGCATCTCTGAAAACTCGGATATCAGTGTGACCAGTAAAGTCTCAGTAGAGAAACCCTGCTTTGTGCCTTTTGCTTACCTACTGTTCTGTTGACCTGAATGTCAGGAAGGTCTTTTCCTCAGGCCACCAGTTTGTGAAGCCTGAAGAAAAGTGCTTTCAATTGGAAATGAATGAGCATCACCTGTGGCTCTTTGCTTAATTGCTTTGGAAAGGGATGTGTCTGAATCATCCTTTCGGCTCTGAGAGAGGCTGTGGCTTTGATTATCAGCACCTGATGGATCTAAAGAAAGATCCCATGTGTGCATCCAAAACCAAAATGGCAAAAAGATCAGTCATTGTGGATGAAGTCTCTTGCTTCCTCTGTTAGGTTCCTGACCTCCATTAAGTAAGTATAGGGATCCTTTGAGACAAATGAGTTCTTCAAAGCCCTGCAGCAGTGCTTGGGTTCTCACATGACTCCAAATCACATAAAGAATCTATACCTCACAGTCAGTAGGCTTCAAAATGAAGAAACAGAGCAGTATTACTGGCAGGCCTATTTGATCAATCCTGGTTTACAGGAAGGGTGTCCAGGAAACCCTGACTTTAGGAAAATGAGGGGCAAGGGAACTTATTTTGGACACTGTCTTGGGCTGCGCCCCTTATGGAAACCTCCAGCCAGAGGTTATGATGAATGTCTACATGGAAGAATATGAGGGCCATGTGGGAGTATTTTGGTTTTAATTGAACATATTGTTAACCCTAACCATACACTGTTCCCTCAATCTAAGTGTTCAGAAAAGCAGGGAAAGATTTGGTCTTACAATACAGGAATGCAGGGGATCTTCCACCTGCTGAAAACTTCAAAGTTCCATGCAGAAATGAACCCTGGAGAAGATGTAGGCAGCTATGAAGGATCTGAGAGAGCAAAAGGCATCTTCCATGGCAAACAGCCTGGTCAGGATGAAGGGTTGTGTCTGAATCAGATTCTCTCTTCTTAATGTAGAGGAGAGGCCTGTGTGGAGAGCTGTTCAGAGGTGACTATTGTTTCTTTACCATTCTAACTTGTGAAAGTGTCACAGGAAGTAGGGACATCCTCCATGTTATGAGACCTTAGGAAGCAAATGTTAGGACAAGTTGGTTGCCAAGGCAGTGACCTCACTCAGTTCCTAAAGGAAGTGACCTCACCTCACATCCTTGTTGATGGAACTCTCCAAATTTGGGTTCCAGGAATCTAGGCACCCAGGCCCAGTCCCAGCACCAGTTCCAGTGTTCTTACTTGTTTGGATTTTCCAAGGACAGAGTCAGTCTTTTGTGGTACCTACTTATGTGAGAATGGCCAAATTCCAGAAAAATTCTGAAGAGGGGCCCTTCCGGAGAAAACAGATAGAGGCTCACTGCTGGCTCCTGACAACTTCACAGAGTTGACCAAGGAGTCCAGATCTGAGACAGGACAGACCATTTCTGGGGAACATAGTATGGCCCTCCAGTCAGAGGACACTCTGGATAGTTCCAGACCCACTTGGGAGAAGGAGGTGCCTTTGTGGTTGTGGGTGTGGGTTTGTGGTTTTTTCTTTTGTTCTGAGAATAGTTAGGAAAGGGGGTGTGTTTGGTTTGGAGTGGACTGTTTCTAGTTAGTCCTTTGACAAGGCGAGTGTTTTTAGGTCTGTGTATCCCACTGTTTTCGTGGTTGTAGACATTAGAAAAGATAATGCCTCAATGGGTGTATCCTCTCAAGGAGAAAACTTCCCAGCATTCATCCGGCACAATTTATAAATGGAGTGTGGCTTGCCTTATCAATGGGCAACACCAACTATCTTCCTACGTTCCTGTTTTCTTCCTGAATTCTGGCCACTCTCCAGAATAGGCTCATGATTTTGTGTCAAATATATGTACCACTTCCAAGCTCTGTGACATGGCCATGTACTGGTAGCTGAAGGGAATGGCAAGCATCTCAGAAAACTCAGATATCAGTGTAGCCAGTAAAGTCTCAGTGGAGAAACCCTGCTTTGGGCCTTTTGATTACCTATTGTTATGTTGCCCTGAATATCAGGAAAGTCTTTGTCTCAGGCCACCCCTTTGTGAAGCCTGAAGAAAACAGTTTTCACATGGAAATGAATGGGCATTACCTTTGAGTTTACAATAAAACCTTCACAGATTTGGCTCTCATTAAGTTAAAAATACTTTTAGATTGTATCTCAGTGTAAAAAGTAACATGGAACTGTACATATCTTATTGATAACAAGTCCAATTATAGAACACAAATGATATACATAAATCTCCAACACTCCAACATGTTTTTCTTTTAAGCCTAGAATTACCATACAACCTTAGAACACCAGCTTGATACAATGGTCTTTGCAAGCTTCTACCTTACAGACTTGTATACCTGGAAGATATGAACACATTAACACCACAATTACATTGATGTTTTTGTATTAAACAAGTTTAGATTTTAAAGAAATAACATGGCACAATTTTATAAAAACAGTACTTGTTTTACCAGCTGTTTAATTTTTTAAGATTACTTGCTCAAAACTTACACATATAACCAAGTTACACACACCTTTTTTTATTATTTACTTAAACCCTTTTAATTACTTAATCATATAGACTCTCTTATCCAGAAACACGTTTTTCCTCTATTATATCTATATCTAGAACCTTTTAGTTTCTCTTTTCCATCTACTAACCTCTTTCTGTTCACATTTCAATACAATGCTTTTCAATTTCTGAATTTAAGCAGATTATTTTATAGACATCTACATTTTATTAGGGCCTTTTTGAAAACCTAGAAAACTTATTGGCCTAATTTTAAAGACATCTTTATTTTTATCTGTTTACCCAATTTGAATTAAAACATATGAATCACGTGAATCAAAGACATTTGGATACATTTTTAAATTTTTCATGAGCGCTCCTCATCTGTCAATTGTCATATCCCTGCATGATATATGGACATACACACATACAGACATACCAACATACAACACGTAACACAAATGTAACACATAACACAATAGTAAAGGCCTTGTAGCTTTTTTCAGGTGAAATCTCCATTGCAATGCTGAAAACTCCAGAGTCGATCAAAAATAGAACTGATCAGAAAACATTAACCCATCAGCAGAATCAAGATCATGAGCTCAAAAAAAAAATTACAGAATCTAAGAAAAGCAAGAGTCCTAAAAATGATGACTGGCCAGTAATTAGTAAATACCATATTATATACTTTTTTGGTTAGGTCTAGTTTGAGTTCAGGTAAAAAGACACATTTACTCTTTTTATCTGTCTCCTGCTGAGTGCTGCAGGCTTCTTTTATTTGCATATCAAAGTAAGTCCTGGCTGAGGTCTGGAAAACTGGAAAGACTGGAATTCTGAGAAGAAACCTCACGCCTAAGGCATTTATCTATAAGTCATAATTTCCAGGTTTGGATGTTGAAAATTTTGATGCAAGTTTAAGATGTAATTCTCAAAATTTTATTTCTTTAGATTTTTCTACACTAGAAAAACTTGCTCACACAAAACTGAAAATAGGATCATTTTTTGATAATATTAATGCCACCATCAGAAGAAGTTTCTATAGGATCATTAAGCCCCTTTCTTTGTTATGAAGTTTCTAATAGTATTAAGTTAAATTAAATTGGCTGAAAAATTTTTAAAAAGAACCACATGCTACCATGTGTATCCGAAATTAAGTTTTAAAAATTTCCAAGACTGTTGCTAATTAATGTCATTTCAATAAGCCAGACCAACGTTTTAATTTAGTACCATTTTTTAAAATCTTACACACTGATGGGAATAGATACCATATCATAATTTATTATCTCTTCCCAAGTTAATGCACTGATATATCTAGTGAAATTTTTTCAGGCTGTCTAGTTCAAAATTAAAACTCTTTATTTTTTTTTTACCCTAAGTATTTAAGTTTCCTAGCATGAACTACCTGAAATCAAACTAAACAATTGTTTAAACCCAACTTTTAAGTGTAAGATAGTGCAATGCTTTAGAAACCCATTTAGATACCAGATGGTTAAAATAAAAAAAATCATTTCTAGATACACATTCACCCTAGATCATCCCCAAGAAACAATCTATAATATCAACATATTAATGCATTCATTGTCCCTTTTGTTAAGTAAACAGAGGTGGAGAAATCCTTAAAGTGCACGTAAGGAATAAGGGAGTTCCCCACAGCAAAATGGATCTGGCAGCTGCTGGGAGTCCCTTAGCCTCACCATTTACTTACAGGATTAGTTCCTCTGGTTTGCTTTGACCCCAGGCACCAGGCATATTCTATGTCTCCCAACTTTGCAGTAGTCAGCTCCCAAAAATTTCATTCTCTGCTTCAGTTGTTTTGAGTGCTAGGCTTCCCCAAGAGGGCAGAGTGGGGTTTATTTAAAGTCCCCTCTGGGGTGTCAAAATTTATGACTGAAGCCTTGGTTCCCATCCCAAAGCCAATTAATGCCAATTTAATAATGAGAACAGGGTTTTGAGAAAAGTTTAAGCGAGATATCAAAGTTCTTAGACCCCAGACATTTCCCTCTGCAGTGGGCATGCTCAATCCAACTACGGGAAGAAAAGAAATCACTGCTTCCGTAATGTTGCTTAACAAAGGGGAGTAAAGTTTATCAAAGTTCTTTAAAGCACAGCTAAGAGAGGTGAAAAGGTGAGAACAGAAAAACTGGCGGTTCTATTGACTTTTGGTCCCTCACAGGAGAAGCATTAGTTTAAAATTTAGCTAAAGTAACTTCCACATATGTAATGCAGGTTGGAACTCGGGACTCTGCATCGGACCAAACAATGCCATCACATTTAACAGAAACACAGATAAAATGACACACAAAGACCATCATGCAGCTCCCGTTTGTTCACAACCCCAAGATCTACAATCTTGTGACTCAGAGAGAATGGAGGGAAGAGGGGGAGGAGTAGAAGGTTTGAGTGATAGGATCCTGGGTGAAGGGGTCGGATTGGAGGCAGGGACCAGGAATGGCTTCAAGGAAAGAGGCATGGAATGGCTTTGTCCCATAATGAGAGTTTCTCAAACAGAGACAAGGACAATACAAACGTGACACAAACATGTACACACAGTTAACATTTAACACGAGTTCAGAAGTAAAGATTAGAACCTAGTAACTGTCAAAACCTGATGGGTTAGACCACAAAGACAGACAGTGAATTCAACCTGAGAGAAAAAAGTAGTCAGCAAGATATGATGGGTTGCCAGCAGAGTCACCTAATGTGGGCTCATTCGTCCCTCCTCACCTAATGAGAGCACATCCGTCACTCCCCGAGTCCTCCAAGGCATCCCTTGCAAGGACATGGCCTGTGGCTTTAGGACACGTTTGTCCACCACTGACAGGGGGAACTTACATTCTCCGCTGGAAGCCACTCTGCCAACCCAAACCAAAAACGGAAAAATGGAACCTGAACAAAAAGCTCTGAGTTATCACAAGGAAAAATGAAAAGAAGCGCCTTACTTACCTCCAGAGGGGTCTGTTGGTGTGTCCTTGTCCTATGCTGCGTGATTCCTGGCCAACGCACCAAATGTAAGGGTCCGGTGAACGTCGGAGGAAGAGACCACCAAGAGAACGCGGCTCATGCAACAGAAAAAGGCGTTCATTGAGGATCCAATCCAGCATGCTGGGGCTACGTGCTCACTCAAGAAGGGAGAGCAGCCCAGAGCCCCGAGCAGGGGTTGAGCAGTGCTTAAGTACACTTTTTGGGGAGGGCGGGACTTTACATATATCACAGTCTCCTTTAAGAAATCAACATACACCGCAGAAAAATCAAACAACAATTCCTAAACATGATTAGTTCATTCATTGGCAGGAACAGGTCAGGCGGGAGTGACAGGTGAGTTCTAAAGCGAGGTACACATTCAAACAGATTGGTTTAGGCCTTGCGATGCCTATGTGCCAGGCCACACAGGGTCCTAGGTTATTAAACAACCAGGCGGTCAGGGGGAATATTTACTGGGCAGTCCGGAATTTTACTACAAGCTACAGGAATTTCAGGTTTTGCATGTAGCATAGGAACTTAACAATACCTGGTCCTTTACATTTTAACTCAGGCCTTGCAGCTTAGAAACTTTACAAAACCCGGTCTTTTACACTTCAACTTTTACACTTTAATTTCAATTTATTTTACCCTTTCAGATCACTCCTGGTGCACAAGAAAAGTGTCCAAGCCACCCTGAATTTAGGCAAATGAGTGGCAAGGGAGCTTATTTGGGACACTGTCTTGGGCTGTGCCCCTCATGGAAACCTCCAGCCAGATGTTATGATGAGTGCCTTTATAGAAGAAGAGGAGGGCCATGTGAGAGTGTTTTGGTATTAATTGTGGTCATTTGTGTGACAGTTGGAAGAGATGACTGGGTCCACCTGGGCTTGAATTCTTGTGTGATTCCCCTTAGAGACTGACTTCTGGAACTGAACTCAAAGAAGTATTGCCATGAATTGTGGTGATATTTTAAGAGGTCAAGCATGAGAGTCGCCCTTGGAAACTAAGACCAAGGCCGAGGGTGGCTTTCCACAGAGCACTGGGAATTTCAGCAAAGATATCCCATGATTTTATTCTTAAAGACTTGGTAGCCATAGTTGAGAGTCAAAACACACATGGACCTCACATTGTAGACCTCAATGGGCCTGGCTATATCTAACCTTTTGGTCACTCTTTGGGAAGCCTTGCCTATGAGAGTTCTCCAGAGTTTCATTGAAATGAGCTTCCTCAACATTTAATGGTTCTTGAAACCCACAGTGCATACAAACACAATAGAAATACAAGCAGTTCAGAAGAGGCATGGTGTATAGTTGGACTTGCCTTTTGCATTATGTAGGGTAGGTGTTATAAATCTAGTTAATTTTTAATTGAAATAGTTCTCCTTGTGTTTTTAAAGTTAATAAATATGTGAATTCCTGTATCCTTTTCTCTGTAGCCTATTCATCACATGTATTTTTATATAAACATATTGAATCCTACCTGGTATCACATATACATTCTTGTGAGGTGGCTGACATGGCAGATACAAATTATGACAAGAGATCACTCCTCCTAAACGCTATTGGATCATAAAATTCAGCCTAAGGGTAACCTTTCTAGTTGAACAACATTATTCATAAATCCATGTTCAGTAAAATTAATATTTTTGGATCTGTGGACGATATATATTTCATCATGAATTTCAATTGGCATATATATTGCCACTTTATAATGTCTGTGTGTGTTTTGCTCTTTGCTTAATTGCTTTGGAAAGAGATGTGTCTGAATCAGCCTCTTGGCCCTGTGTGAGGCTGTGGCTTAGATTCTCAGCACCTGATGGATCTAAAGAAAGATCCCATGGGTGCATCCAAAACCAAAATGGCCAAAAGACCAGTTATTGTGGATGAAGACTCTCACCTTCCTCTCTAATGGCCCTGACATCCATCAAGTGAAAATAGGCATCATTTGGGTCAAATGAGTTCTTTAAAGCCCTGCAGAGTTTAGCCCATAGGTGCTTGGGTTTTCACATGAATCCAATTTACATAAAGAATCTAAACCCCACAGTCATTTGGCCTCAAATTGAAGAAGATAAGGGGCATGTGGGAGCATTTTGTTTTGAATTGTGGTAATTTGTTTGGCGCTTGGAACAGATGACTGGGTCCACCTGGGCTTGAACTCTGGTATGATTCTCCTTAGAGACTGAATTCTGGAAGTGACATCAGAGAAGTATTGTCATGAATTGTGTTTGGATTTTACTAGGCCATGCAACCTAGATCTCAGGTATTAATTGTGGTGCAGGGAGATCTAGGTGCAGGGTGGCTTTGCCCAGAGCACTGGGAATCTCAGCCTGGATATCACATGATTTTATTCTGAAATTCTTTAAAGCCACAGTTGAGAGTCAAAACACACATGGACCTCACATTGTAGACCTCAATGGGCCTGACTTCATGTGACCTTTTGGCCACTCTTTGGGAAGACTTGCCTGTGAGTGTTCTCAAGATCTTTCATTGAAATGAGCTTCTTCAACATTTAATGGTTCCTGAATGAATTGAAACCCACAGAGCCTCCAACTTTATCCTCAAAAAATGGCTTGATAAATACCATGAAACTTTTGAAATTCCCATAACCAGGTGGCACTGGAAAACTTTTGGATGTCCTGTTGCTGATCATGAGTGTATCTCACTGTGCCTTGACTGACTGGGTTTCATGAAAATTGTGTAGAACAGTGATGCCAGTATGTTGGAGCCTGTTCATTAGTGGGACTAGAGCATAGGTGTGAAGGTGTGTGATAAAACATGTGTGTTGGGGCATGTGGATCTGCCATTGGCTTCCAATTGCCTTGTGACTGACAGGGTACAGCCAGCAGACCCTTATATGTAAAGGCATCTTGTTATATGGATAGGTTTCTGGGCAATGTTCAGAATCAGGTTGCTATGGACAAAGGGGCAACCTATGTGGGACAGAATCCTGGTTGGTGCATTCTCATGCAGACTGTGTCCCTCCACACGTGACAGAACTCCCTCCAGCACTGTGCCCCAGTTGAACTCCTTGTATTTCATGAAGCAAATACCAAACTCCCAGTGCACCAAGGAGTAACACCACGAAAATTGGAGCATGACCAAATGGCTTCACAGTCAACCCGGGGAGACTCTTACACCCCAGTGGCCATAGTTTAACTACAAAAAGAGTATTCAGCACTGCTGCCTCATTTTCATTGGAAAATTAGAAACAATGTCCTTCAGGTCACATATTTGCACACCCAGATTTGATGGTCACACAACAAAGGAAGCTAAAGCTCCTGACAACAACATGTATTTTAAGAGCCCAACCTCAGAGAGTTTCTCAAGAAGTCTTTACACAAGCAGAGCTCAATGTTTGTGGAGTGTTTACCCTGTCCCTTACTTTTGGAAACTCCTCTACCACCTACAAGTTTGTGAACTCCTGAGCATTTTTTATTCCTGATATGTATTTACAGATTTTCTAACTTTTCTCCTTTATTGTATCTTACTTGGAACTAAGGTAATGTCAAGGCAATCTTCTGGATGAGAGTGTGAACATTTTTGTGTAGCACATATTTGCATACCAATTAGAGTCATTTTCCATATTTCCATTCGAAATACTGAATCCTTGACACTAAAGCATACCCTAATAGACTCTGACTACTACTCCTAATATGATGGAGAAAAATAACACAAACAGAATAGGAATACAAGCAGTTCAGAGGAATCATAGTGTATAGTTGGACTTGTTTTTTGCATGATTAATTGTAGGTGTTATAAATCTAGTCAATTTTTAATTGAAATAGTTCTCCATGTGTTTTTAATGTTAACAAATATGTGAATACCTATCTCCCATTCTCTGTAGCCTATTCAGCACATGTATTTTTAAATGCACATATAGAACACTACCTGGTATCACACCTACATTTTGTGAGGTGGCTAATTTGGCAAATACAATTTGTGAGAAGTGATCACTCCTGTTAAACTCTGTTGGAACTGAAAATTTAACCTAGGGGTGTGTTTCCTAGAAGAACAACATTATACATAAATACATGTTCTAAAAGAAATAATTTTGCATCTGTGGAGGATATATATTTCATGATAAATTTGATTGCTAATTTATTGTCTGTGTGTGTTTTTTTGTATATATATATATATATATATATATATATATATATATATATATATAAAAATATACATACACTCTCCAGATTTTTCAAAATATGAAATATATGTGTCTTATATACACTCCCTAAATTCATTCATGTTCATGTATATGGATTTATAATCAACTTTTCACAAGATCATTCTCAGAAATATTCATCCACCTGAAATACATATTGTTTCCAGTACTGAAAACTAACTTCAGTTAATGTTGCATACAAATACTAATAATTCTACAGTAACTGACCCAGTTTAACATCAATGCAAGTACATTCCTATGTGACATGATGTGTATTTTGAAATTCATTTTAATTCAACACTGGTACATTACTATTTCTTCAATTTATGCACATCATAGGATATATATTTCATCCACAAGTTAGCAAACTTATAGGCATTTGTTTCACTTTCAATCACTTCCTGCTTCAGAACACATGGATTCTTCCAGGTTTCTTGACTGGTCTTATAATGAGACTTCTTTCGAAATATATTATTTTTGATTTTTTTTATCACTTTTGAAGCAAAACTGACACTCACTTCATGATAAACCATAACTATAATATCACCACTAGATGTATAACTGGTTGGAATGAATGATTTTATAACAATATAGTATTTTTTATATATTCTTTTATATCAGTTTATTCCATTATTTAAAGTGGAACCAGTTATATTATTTATTCACTATATTGTCTATTCATGCATTATCTCTATATTCATAGACACAGGGTACACCTCTTAGTACCCCCAATACTAATTTATTAGTCTTCTAAATATTGCTCCCAGAAATGGTGGAAGAAATACTCATGTCACCTGATCTACATATGCATGTTATCATAGTAATATTCTGGACACAAAATGCAAAAGTCACACGTATGATTGTACCAAAGCCTAAATGGAAACTGAACATGGATTACTAAAAACATCCATATCCAGGTTGCCTAATGCTCTCAAATGTCAATCCTATTGGTGACCACATTTTTGTTTCTTCCTAAGATTATATATTCAACCTCAAAACTATTGGAAATGTCTAGTTTTTTCACTCACTTTATACTTTGCCTGATTTCCTAATGTCTCTATTGATATCTACTTTCCTACATATTTTTTCCAGTTCAACATTGTGACTGACCCTTCACATGTGCTGACATTGACATTCACTCTCTAACCGAAACCCTATTGCTAATGAACTTTGGTCCAAATCCTATACTCTATCTTCTTCCGAAACATACTGACTATCTTCCTGATCCTATCGACTATCCCTTTTTGAGTGGATGTACTCTACTACATTCAATCATCTGAAATACAAGGTCCTATGCCATTGTATATCGATTTTTCTGAAACATGTATGCAGAACATAATTCAAAGCTACGTGTCCCAATCTATTGCCAAATGCACTTCTGAGCTTCAAATCTTACCTAGATTTCTGTTTTCTTACTTATATTTAACCACTATATTTCTATATATTGCAGGTTCCCAATAACCTTATTCATCCCACAGAATGATTCCTAACCCAAATCGAACGTGTTATTAACCCTAACCATACACTGTTGCCTCAATCTAACATTACAAAAGAGCAGGGACAGGGCTATTCTTTCAATTAGGGATGTAGGTTATCTTCCAACTGCTGAGAACCTCAAAGTTCGATGCAGAAATGATCCCTGGAGAAGATGTAGGCAGCTATGAAGGACCTGCATGAGCAAAAGCCATCTTCCATGGCAAACAACCTGGACAGGATGAAGGGATGTGTATGCATCAGACTCTCTCTTCTTAATGTAGAGAAGATGAACCTAACCAGGCCTGCGTGTAGAGCTGTTCCATGGTGTCTATTTTGATATACCATTCTAACTAGTCAAATTGTCACAGGAAGTAGGGGCACCCTCCAACTCATGGAACCATTGGAAGCAAGTCTTAGGACAAAGTTGTTGCCAAGGCAGTGACCTCATTCAGTTGCAAAGAAAGTGACATACCTCATTTCCTTGGTGATGGAACTCTCTGAAATTGGGATGCAAGAAGCCAGGCACCAAGAGCCAGTCCCAGTCCCAGTCCCAGTGGGCTCACTTGTTTGGATTTACCAAGTACAGAGTCAGGCCTTCTTGGTACCTACTGATGTGAGGATGGCCAAATGCCAGTAGAGCTCTGAAGAGGGGCCTTTCTTGAGACAGCAGGTTGTGGCTAACAGCAGGCTCCTCACAGAATAACAGAGTTGGCCAAGGAGACAAGATCTGAGACCAGACAGGCCATTTCGAGTGGAACATAGTATGGCCCACCAGTCAGAGGACACTCCAGATAGTTAAAGACCTATTTTTGGGAAGGAGGTGCCTTTTTGGTTGTGGGTGTGAGTTTGCGGTTTTGTTTCATGTTCTGAGAATAGGTAGGAAAGGTGGTTGGTTTGGTTTGGAGTCGACTGTTTCTAGTAAGTCTATAGACAAGGCGAGTGTTTCTATGTCTGTGTAGCCACTGTGTCCGTGGTTTTAGACATTAGAAACGAGAATGCATCAATGGAGGTGTCCTGTCTAGTAGAAAGCTTCACAGCATTCATCCTGCACAATTGATTAATGGACTGTTGCTTGCCTTATGGATGGGAAACACCTACTAACTTCCTAAGTTGCTGTTTTCTTCCTGAATTCTGGCTACTCTCCAGAATAGTATCATGGTTTATTGTCCAAGATATGTACCACCTCCAAACTCTGTGACATGGCCATGTCCTTGATAGCTGAAGGGAATGGGAACATCTCAGAAAACTCAGATATCAGTGTGACCAGTAAAGTCTCAGTGGAGAAACCCTGCTTGGCTCCATTTGCTTATCTATGTTTCTGTTGCCTTGAATGTCAGGAAGTTCTTTGCCTCAGGCCACGCCTTTGTGAAGCATGAAGAAACAGTTTTCAAATGGAAATGAATGGGCATCACCTGTGGCTCTTTGCTTAAATGCTCTGGAAAGGGATGTGTCTTAGTCAGACACTAGGCCCTGTTTGAGGCTGTGGCTAAGATTCTCAGCTCCTGATAGATCTAAAGAAGATCCCATGTGTGCATCCAAAACCAAAATGGCAAAAAATCTGTCATTGTGGATGAAGTCTCTTGCCTTCTTCTGTTTGGTTCCTGACCTCCATCAAGTGAGAATAGGGATCCTTTGGATCAAATGAGTTCTTCAAAGTCCTGCAGAACTGCTTGGGTTGTCTCATGATGCCAAATCACATAAAGAATCTATACCTGACAGTAAGTAGGCCTCAAATTGGAGAAGCAGAGCAGTATTTATGGCAGGCCGAGAGCAGTTGTGTGCAGGTGTGTGACAATACATCTGTGGTGGGGTCATGTGGATCTTACATTGGCTTCCAAATGGCTTGTGACTGACATGGTGCAGCTAGCAGAACTTTGTATGTAAAGGCATCATGTTACATGGAGAGTTTTCAGGGCAATGTTCAGAATCAAGTTCCTATGGTAAAGGGGGCAAGCAATGGGGGATAGAAGCCTGGTTGGTGCATTCTCCTGCAGACCCTGACACACCATACGTTACAGGACTCCCTCCAGCATTGTGTCCCAGTTTAACTCCTTGTATGTCATGAACCAAATACAAAACACCCACTGCAGCAGCAAGAAACACCACGAAAAGTGGAGGATGACCAAATGATTTCAAAGTCCAGACGGGGAGACACTTATCCCCCATTGGCCACAGTTTAGTTACAAAGAGTGAATTCAGCACTGCTGCCTCATGTTCATTGGACAATAAGAATTCATGTCCTCCAGGTCCCAAAAATGCAGACCCAAGTTTGATGGTCTCACTACAAAGGAAGCTAAAGCTTCTGAAAACAACATATATTTCAAGTACCCAACCTCATTGTCAGTATCTCCAGAAGTGTTTAGGCCAGCAGAGATGCATGTTTGTGGAGTTTTACCCTGTCCCTAAGGTTTGGAAACGTCTCTTCCACCTCAAAGGTTGTGAACTACTGAGCATTTTCCATTCTACGTATGTATTCACAGATTTTCTAACTCTTCTCCTCTAATTGTTTCTTACATGTAGCGTGGTTATTTCAAGCCATTGTTCTGAATGAAAGTGGGAATTTTTTGTGTGTAGCACGTATTTGCATACACATTGGATTCATTTTCCAATTTTCCATTCGAAATAGTGAATCCCTGACACGAACCCATACCCTACTAGACTCTGACTACTAATTCTAATATCATGCAGAAAAGTACACAAACAGAATTGAAATACAAGCAGTTCAGAGGAGGCATGGTGTATAATTGATCTTGCCTTTTGCATGATAAATGTCAGGTGTTATAAATCCAGTCTATTTTTAATTGAAATAGATCTCCATGTGTTTTTAAAGTTAACAAATATGTGAATTCCTGTCTCCCTTTGTCTGTAGCCTATTCAGCACATGTATTTTTATATGCACATATCAAATCCTACCTGGTGTCACACCTACATTCTTGTGAGGTGACTGACTTGGGAGATACAATTTGTGAGAAGACATCACTCCTCCTAAACGCTGTTGGAACTGATAATTCAAATAATGGGTGAGCTTCCTAGTAGAAAAACATTATACATAAATCCCTGTTAAGAAAATTGAATATTTTTGGATCTGTGATTGATGTATATTTCATAGTGAATTTAGATTTGCATATATGTTGCTACATTTTAATATCTGTATGTGTCTGTGTGTGTATACACACACACACACACACACACTCTCTCTCTCCAGATTTTTCAAAATATGAAATATATGTATCTTATTTACACTCCTTAAATTCATTTATGTTCAAGTATGTGGATTTATAATCAACTTTTCACAAGATTTTTCTCAGAAATATTTATCCACCTGAAATACATATTTGTTTCCTAGTACTGAAAACTAACTTCAGTGAATGGTACATACAAATCCTGTTGATAGCCACAGCCAAGGGTCTCCAGTAAATACCATATGTACTACTGCACAACCTAAGGCAGGCATGGTCCCTAAGCCACATGCTCGTTGTTTAAACAGAGACGGGGAGATGTTGAGAGCCACAGCCAAAGGGACCCCAGGAAACCTCCAGCTGCCAGCAAACTTCCAGCTGCCGGCTGATGATTGGCTCCACAGCGGCCCCAGCAACATCTAGCTGATTGGCTCCTCTGTGGTGATGCTCAATGGGATGTTTCCCTGCCCTTTCAGACAATGGAGCTGCTCATTGGTGGACTTTTTTGGCTCCGCCCATGTGACCCAGCCAATTGGCCTCAAAAGGAGGAGGCTTGTGGTTGAGGGAGAGGCTTGTGGGAAGACTGTGGTGGCAGTTGGGCTCTGAGGGTTTTTCCTGAGAAGCTGTTTTGTTTGGCTTGTGTGGTTCTAAAAATAAAGTTTGTTTCTTTTGACAATTGGCTCCTGAATTGTGCCCAGCCAGACTGATGATAATCATGTAAAATGTTGATTTTAAATCGCATACATGAACTTGAATGAATTTAGGGAGTGTATAATAAGACACACACACACACACACACACACACACAACAATAAAATGTAGCAATATATATGCCAATCGAAATTTATAATGAAATATATATCATCCACATATCTAAAAATATTCATTTTACTGAACATGGATTTATGTATGATGTTGTTCACTAGGAAGCTCACCCATAGTTTGAATTTTCAGTTCCATCAGTATTTAGGGGAAGTGATCTATTCTCATAATTTGTATATTCCAAAGTTTGTGAGATCACAAGAATTTACGTGTGTTACCAGGTAGGAGTCTATATATGCATAAAAATATACATGTTCTAAAGAGGCTACAGAGAAAAGGAGACAGGAATTTACATATGTGTTAACTTTGAAAACTCATGGAGAAATATTACAATGAAAAGTTGACTAGATTTATAACACATATCCTTGATAAAGGAAAAGGAAAATCCAAGTATACACCATGCCTCCTACAAAAGGCCTGTATTTCTATTCTGTTAGGTTTCTTTTTCTCCATCATTTTAGGATAGTAGTCATAGTCTAGTAGGGTATGGGTTAGTGTCAGAAATTCAGTATTGCAAATGGAAAATAGGATAATGTATCCAATGTGTATGCAAATATGTGCTACACAATAATCTTCCCACTCTCACCTAGAACAATGCCTTGACATTACCTTTGCCCCAAGTGAGACACAATTAGAGAAGAAGAGGTAGAAAATCTGTGAATACATATCTGGAATGGAAAATTCTCAGGAGTTCTCAACCTGGGAGCAGGTAGAGGAGTTTCCAGAAGTAAGGGATTGGGTAAACACTCCACAACCATGGAGCTCTGCTGGAAAAAAGACTTCTGGAGAATCTGCCTCTGAGGTGTGGCACTTGAAATATATATTGTTGTCAGGAGCTTTGTCTTCATTTGTAGTGAAACCATCAAAGCTGGGTCTGAATCTATGTTACTTGGAGAACATGGTTTCTTATTTTCCAATGAACCTGAGGCAGCAGTGCTGAATTCTCTCTTTGTAGGTAAACAGAGGCCAGTGGGCCAAAGTGTCTAACCATGTGGACTGTGAAGCCATTTAGTCATCCTCCAATTTTCATGATGTTTCTTGGTGTTGAACTGGGAGTTTGGTATTTGCTTCAAGAAATACAAGGAGTTCAACTGGGACACAGTGTTGGAGGGAGTTCTGTGACATGTGCTGGGTCAGAGTCTCCAGGAGAACTCACTAACCCGGCTTCTATCCCACATAGCTTGCCCCCTTGACCATAGCAACCTGATTCTGAACATTTCCCTGAAACCTCTCCATATAACAAGATGCCTTTGCACATAAGGGTCTGCTGGGTGCACCATGTTAGCTAAAAGCCATTTGGAAGTCAATGGCAGATCCACATGGCACCACCATAAATATTTTATCACACACCTGCACACCACAACTCTGGGCCAACTACTCCGCAGTCTCCATCTAACCGGCATCTCTGTTCTACACCACTTTCATTATACCCAATCAATCAAGGCACTGTCTGGTACACTAATGATCAGCAACAGGACATCAAAGGTTCTCCAGTGCCACCTCATCATGTGAATTTCAAAAATTTCATGGTATTTATCTAGCCATTTTACAAGGATGAAGTTGGAGGCATTGTGGGTTTCAATTCTTTCAGGAATCATTCAATGTTGAGGAAGCTCATTTCAATGAAAGTTCTGGAGAACTCTCACAGGCAAGGCTTTCCAAAGAGTGGCCAAATAGTCACATGAAGCCAGGCCAATTGAGGTCTACAATGTGAGGTCCATGTGTGTTTTGACTCTCAACTATGTCTGGCAAGTATTTCAAAATAACATCATATGATATTCTGTCTGAGATTCCCAGTGCTCTGTGGAAAGCCACCCCAGGCCTAGATCTCAGTTTCAAAGGGCGACTTTCATGGGTGGCCGCCTAAAATCCCAACACAAATCATGGCAATACTTCTCTGAGGTCAGTTCCAGAACTCAGTCTCTAAGAGGAATCACACCAGAGTTCAAGCCCTGGTGGACCCAGTCATCTTTTCCTACTGCCACATAAATGACCACAATGAAAACCAAAACACTCCCAAATGGCCCTCATCTTCTTCCATATAGACACTCATCATAACCTCTGGCTTGACGTTTCCTTGAGGGGCACAGCCCAAGACAGTGTCCAAAATAATCTCCCTTTCCTCTCATTTGCCTAAAGTCAGGGTGGCCTGGACACCCATTCTGTGAATCAGGAGTGATCAAATAACCCTGACTTTAATACTGCTCTGCTTCTCCAATTTGAGGCCTACTGTCTGTGGAGTATAGATTCTTGATGTGAATTGGAGTAATGAAAAAACCCAATAACCCATTGGCTACACTCTGCAGGGTTTTGAAGAACTCATTTGACCCAATAAATCCCTATTCTCATTTTATGGAGGTCAGGAACCTTACAGAGGAAAGTGAGAGACTTCATCCTCAATGACTGCTTTTTGGGCCACTTTGGTTTTTGATGTGCCTTCTGGAATGTTACATATTTTTTTTTTTTGGTTTTAGTGCCTTCTGGAATATTACATAATTTTTTTCTTTAGACATTATTGCCAGAGTTCCTATCTTCATCCCAGTGCAGGTGAAATCAAAGATAATACCAATCTACAGCTTCTGCAATAGCCATCCCTGTACTGCTTGCAGAACTTGCCTGGACACATTGTGAACTCACCTAAATGCATTGTGAACTTTCTGTTGGTGCAGCGACTTGTGGTAGTGTTGGGGTATATTTGCTGATGATGTCATCGGTGGTACAATTTTTCCAAAAGGAGCCATCAATTGGCTTGGTGTATCTTCCTCCCTTCTGCGTGTCATGACCGTCCAGCTAAAATTTGGGGGGCCAACAGAGGTGAGGCAAAGAACCTCACCCACCCCCGCTGGTACAAAGACCTCTCCACATGTGTGGCTCTATACTGGACGGGTAGTCAGTGACGGGTAAGATCCAATTGCAATGGTACCAACTTAACGGGTAAAGACCATATGTAGTATTGGACAACATAAGGCAGGCACGGTCCCTAAGCCACATGCGTGTTGTTTAAACAGAGAGGCGAAGATGTTGAGAGCCACAGCCGAAGGGGCCCCAGCAAAATTCCTGCTGCCAGCAAACTTCCAGCTGCCGGCTGATGATTGGCTCACAGCGGCCCCAGCAACACCTAGCTGATTGGCTCCTCTGCGGTGATGCTCAATGGGCTGTTTCCCTGCCCTTTCAGACCACAAAACTGCTCATTGGGGGACTTTTTTTGACTCCGCCCACATGACCCAGCCAATCGCCCTCAAGAGCAGGAGTATTGTGGGAGGCGGAGAGAGGCTCCTGTGGGAGGGAGAGGTTTTGGGAAGCCAGTGGTGGCAGTTGGGGCTCTGAAGGTTTTTTTCCTGAGAGGCTGTTTTGTTTGGCATGTGTGGTTCTAAAAATAAAGTTAGTTTCTTTTGACAAGTGGCTGCTGATTGTGCCCAGCAAGACTGCAGCATTATCCTAATATTTCTACAATAACTGACCCAGTTTAACATCAATGCAAGTAGATTCCTGTGGGAGAGGACATGATGTGTATTTTGACGTTCATTTTTATGTAACAGTGGTACATTACTATTTCTTCAGTTTACGCACATCATAGTATATATATTTGATCCACAAGTTCACAAATTTATAGGCATTTGTTTCACTTTCAATCACTTTCTGCTTCAAAACACATGTATTCCTCCAGGTTTCTTGACTGGTCTTTTCATGAGACTTCTTTCCAAACACATTATTTCCGATTTCCATAATCACTTTTGAAGCAAAACTCACACATTCTTCATGAAAAACCATAATGCTGATATAACCATTATATATATTACTGGTTGGAATGAAGGATTGTATATCAATGTAAGATTTTCTGTATATTTTCAGATATCAATTCAATCCATTATTTAAAGTTAGAACCAGTTATAATATTTCTTTACAGTATGGTCTATTCATGCATTATCTCTATAATTATAGACACAGTGTACACCATTTTTACCTCCAAAAATAATTGATACGTCTTCAAAATATTGCTCTCAGAAATGGTGGAAGAAATACTCATGTCACCTGATCTACATATACATTTTACCACAGTAATATTCTGCACACAGAAAGAAGAGGTCAAACTTATGTTTGTACCAAAGCCTAAATGAAAAGTGAGCATGGATTACGGAAAACATCCATGTCCATATTGCCTAATGCTCTCAAAAGTTCATCCTATTGGTGACTACATGTTTGTTTCTTCCTAAGATTATATATTCAAACTCAACCCTGTTGAAAATGTATAATTCTATCACTCACTTTATACTTTGCCTGATATCCTAATGTCAATTGATATCTGCATTCCTACTTTTTTCCCCAGTTCATCCTTTTGACAGACTCTCCACATGTGCTGACAATTACATTCACTCTCTATCCGAAACCCTATTGCTAAAGATCTTTTCATCCAAATCTTATACTCACTCTTCTTTCAAAACCTACCAACAATCTTACTAATCCTACAAATTATTTCTTTTTGACTGGATGTTCTCTTCAACATTCAATCAACCAAGGTACAAGGAATTATGCCATTGTATATTGATTTATCTGAGACATCTGTGCAGAATATAATTCAAAGCTAAGAATCCCAGCCAAGGGTTCAATGCAATTCTGGGCTTCAAATATTACCTAGATGTCTGTTTTCATACTTATATTTCACTTATATTCTTATAAATATCGCACGTTCCCAATACCATAATTCATCCCGCAGAATGATTCCTAACCCAAATGGAACATGTTACTAACCCTGACCATACACTGTTCTCTCAATCTATCTTTACTGAAGAGCAGGGACAGAGTTGGTCTTTCAATACAGAAATTAGGGGATCTTCCACTTGCTGAGAACCTCCAAGGTCATTAAAGAAATGATCCCTGGATTAAATGTAGGCAGCTATGAATGACGTCAGAGAGCAAAAGTCATCTTCCATGACAAACAACCTGGTTAGCATGAAGGGATGTGTCTGAATCAACATTTCTTTTCTTAATGTATAGAAGATGGACCAAACCAGGCCTATCTGGAGAGCTTTTTTTGGGTGCCTATGGTTGATATACCATGCAAACTTGTGAAAGTTTCACTGGAAGAAGGGGCAGCCTCCAACTCATTGGACTTTGGAAGCAACTGTTAGGACAAATTGGTTGACAAGGCAGTAACCTAATTCAGTTCCTGAAGGAAGTGACCTACGTCACTTCCTTGGTGAAGGAATTCTCTGAATTTGGGATCCATGAAGACAGGTACCCAGAGCCAGTCTCAGTCCCAGTCCCAGTGGGCTCACTTGTTCAGTTTTACCAAGGACAGGGTCAGTCTTTCTTGGTACCTACCTATGTGAGGATGGCCAAAGGCCAGAAGAGCTCTGAAGAGGGACCTTTTCTGAGAAAGCAGGTAGTGGCTCACCGCTGGCTCCTGACAACTTCACAAAGTTGGCCAAAGAGACCAGATCTGAGTCAGGACAGGACATTTCGGGAGAACATTTTATGGCCCACCAGTCAGAGGACACTCTGGATAGTCACAGACCTACTTGGGGGAAGGAGGTGCCTTTGTGGGAGTGGTTGTGGTTTTGTGGTTTTGTCACATGTTCTGAGAATAGGTAGGAAATGTGGTTTGTTTGGTTTGGATTGGACTGTTTCTAGTAAGTCGTTTGACATGTAAGTGTTTCTATGTCTGTGTATCCCACTGTGTCTGTGGTTGTAGACATTAGAAAAGAGAATGAATTAATGGATGTGTCCTGTCTAGTAGAAAGCTTCCCAGCATTCATCCTGCCCAATTGATTAATGGACTGCGGCTTGCCTTCTGGATGGGCAAAACCTTCTATCTTCCTAAGATCCTGTTTTCTTCCTGAATTCTGGCCACTCTCCAGAATAGGCTCATGGTTTTGTGTCCAAGATATATACCACCTCCAAGCTCTGTGACATGGCCATGTACTTGATAGCTGAAGTGAATGTCAAGCATCTCAGAAAACTCAGATATCTGTGTGACCAGGAAAGTCTCAGTGGAGAAACCCTGCTTTGTGTCTT
This sequence comes from Callospermophilus lateralis, assembly GCF_048772815.1. Taxonomy (NCBI): domain Eukaryota; kingdom Metazoa; phylum Chordata; class Mammalia; order Rodentia; family Sciuridae; genus Callospermophilus; species Callospermophilus lateralis. The sequence goes on from NW_027512430.1 coordinate 86,624, forward strand.
TTGCTTACCTGTTCTTCTGTTGCCCTAAATGTCAGGAAGGTCTTTGCCTCTGGCCACCCCTTTGTGAAGCCTGAAGAAAACAGTTTTCAAATGAAAATGAATGGGCATCACCTGTGGCTCTTTGCTTAATTGCTTTGTAAAAGGATGTGTCTGAATCAGCCTCTTGGTTCTGTGTGAGGTTGTGGCTTAGATTCTCAGCACCTGATGCATCAAAAGATAGATTCCATGTGTGCATTCAAAACAGAAATGGCAAATGAGTCTCTTGCCTTCCTCTATTAGATTCCTGACCTTCATCAAGTAAGAATCAGGATCCTTTAGTTCAAAAGAGTTCTTTGAACCCCTGCAGAAGTGCTTGGGTTTTCTGATGACTCCAAATCACATAAAGAATCTATACCTGACAGTCAGTAGGCCTCAAATTGGAAAAGCATGACAGTATTAACGCCATGCCTATTTGATCAGTTCTGGTTCACAGGAAGGGTGTGTAGGCCACCCTGACTTTCGGCAAATGAGGGGAAAGGGAGCTTATTTTGGACAGTGTCTTGGTCTGCGCCCCTCATGGAAACTTCTAGCCAGAGGTTATGATTAGTGTCTATATGGAAGAACATGAGGGCCATGTGAGAGTGTTTTGGTTTTCATTGTTGTCATTTGTGTGGCGGTGGGAAAAGATGACTGCGTCCACCTGGGTTTCAACTCTTGTGGGATTTCCCTTGGAGACTGAGTTCTGAAACTGACCTTAGAGAAGTATTGCCATGAATTGTGTTGGAATTTTCGGAGGCCACGCATGAGAGTCACCCTTGGAAACTGAGATCTAGGCCCAGGGTGGCTTTCCACAGAGCACTGGGAATCTCAGCGAGGATATCACTTGATTATATTCTGAAAGACTTGGCAGCAATAGTTGAGAGTCAAAACACACATGGACCTCACATTGTAGACCTCAATGTGGCTGGCTTTATGTGACCTTGGGCCACTCTTTCAGAAGACTTGCCTGTGAGAGTTCTCTAGAGCTTCCATTGAAATGAGATTCCTCAATATTTAATGGTTCCTGAATGAATTGAAACCCACAGTAACTCCAACTTCATCCTTGAAAAATGGCTAGAAAATACCATGAAATTTTTGAAATTTCCATGACCAGCTGGCACTGGAAAACCATTTGATGTCCTGTTGCTTATCATGAGTATACAAGACAGTGCCTGGTTTGACTGAGTTTCATGATAATGGTGTAGAAAAGATATGACAGTAAGTTGGAGCCTGCTGAGTAGTGGGCCAAGAGCAGTAGAGTGTAGGTGTGTGAAAAAACATCTGTGGTGGGGCCACGTGGATCTGCCATTGGCTTATAAATGGTTTGTGACTGAAATGGTGCAGCTAGCAGACCTTTGGATGTAAAGGCATCTTGTTGTATGGAGAGGTTTCAGGGCAATGTTCAGAATCATGTTGCTATGGTCAAGGGGGCAACTATGTGTGATAGAAGCCTTCTTGGTACATTCTCCTGCCGATCCTGACCACCACACATGACAGAACTCCCTGCAGCACTGTATCACAGTTAAACTCCTTTATTTCATAAAGTAAATACCAAACTTTCAGTGCAGCATCAAATAACATGATTAAATGTGAAGGATGATCAAATGGCTTCACAGTCCACATGGGGAGACACTTAGCCCCCAGTAGCCCCAGTTTGCCTACAAAGAGAGAATTCAGTACTGCTGCCTCGTGTTCATAGGAAAATAAAAAAAAAAAAAAAACATGTCGTCCAGGTCACATAGATGCAGACTCAGCTTTGATGGTCTCACTACAAAGGAAGCTAAAGCTCCTGACAACAACATATATTTCAAGTGCCCAACCTCAGAGGCATTTTCTCAAGAAGTCTTAAGGCCGACACAGCTCCATGTTTGTGGTATTTACCCTGTCCCTTATTTTGGAAACTCCTCTACCACCTTCAAGGTTGTGAACTCCTGAGCATTTTCCATTCCAGATATTTATTATGAACTCAAACAACAACAAGTGCTGGCGAGGATGTGGAGAAAAGGGTACACTTGTACATTGCTGGTGGGACTGCAAATTGGTGCAGCCAAATTGGAAAGCAGTATGGAGATTTCTTGTAGAGGTGGGAATGGAACCACCATTTGACCCAGGTATTCCCCTTCTCAGTCTATCCCCTAAAGACCTAAAAAAAATGCTACAGGGACACTGCTACATTGATGTTCATAGCAGCACAATTTACAATAGCAAGACTGTGGAACCAACCTAGATGCACTTCCATAGATGAATGGATAAAAAATGAGGCATTTATACACAATGGAGTATTACTCTGCATTAAAAAATGACAAAATTTTTACAGAGAAATGGATGGCATTAGAGCAGATTATGCTAAGTGAAGCTAGCCAATCCCTAAAACCAAATGCCAAATGTCTTTTTGATATAAAGAGATTAACTAAGAACAGAGTAGGGACGAATAGAATGAGAAGAAAATTAACATTAAACAGGGATGAGAGGAGGAAGGGAAAGGGAGAGAGAAGGGAAATTGCATGGAAATAAAAGGAGACCCTCAGGGTTATACAAAATTACATACAAGAGGAGGTGAGGGAAAGGAAAAAATTATACAAGGGGGAGAAATGAATTACAGTAAAGAGGTAGAGAGAGAAGAGGAGAGGGGAGGTAAGGGGAGGGGGATAGTAGAGGTTAGGAAAGGCAGCAGAATACGACAGACACTAGTATGGCAATATGTAAATCAATGGATGTGTAACTGATGTGATTCTGCAATCTGTTTATGGGGTAAAAATGGGAGTTCATAACCCACTTGAATCACAGTGTGGAATATGATATATCAAGAACTATGTAATGTTTTGAACAAGCATAAATAAAAATTAAAAAAAAGAAAACTAACTTTGGTGAATGGTGCAAAGAAATCCTAATATTTCTACAGTAACTGACACAGTTTAACATCAATGCGAGAAGATTCCTGTGGGACATGATGTGTATTTTGATGTTCATTTTTATTCAGCACTGGTACATTACTATTTCTTCAGTTTATTCACATCATATTATAATATTTCATCCACAAATAAGGAAATTTATCATCATTTTTTTCAATTTCAATCACTTCCTGCTTCAGAACTCATGAATTCCTCGGTGTTCCTTGACTGGCATTTTCTTGAGACTTCTTTCCAAACACATTATTTTCGATTTCCATAATCACATTTGAAGCAAAACTCACACAAACTTCATGATAAATCGTACCCTAATATTAACATTAGGTGTATAACTGGTTGTCATGAATGATTGCATATCAATATAAGATTTCTTATATATTTTCAGATATCAATTCAATCCATTATTTAAAGTGGAACAAGTTGTATTATTTATTGAAATTAAGGTCTATTCATGCATTATCTGTATATTCATAAAAACAGGGTACACCTCTTTTTACCCCCAATGCTAATTTATACGTTTTCAAAATACTGCTCCTAGAAATGGTGGAAGAAAAAATCATGTCATCTGATCTACATATACATTTTATCACAGTAATATTCTGGAAACAAAATGCAAAGGTCCCACTTAGGATTGTACCAAAGCCTAAATGTAAAGTGAACATGGATTACTAACAATATCCATGTCCATGTTGCCTAATGCTCTCAAATGTCAATCCTATTGGTGACCTACATATTTGTTTCTTCCTAAGATTAGATATTCAATCTCAACCTTGTTGAAAATGTCTTATTCTATCACTCACTTTATACTTTGCCTTATTTCCTAATGTCTCTATTGATATCTGCTTTTCTACAAATTTTCCCCAGTTCATCATTGTGTCTGATTTCTTCATATGTGCTGACATTTATATTCACTCACTGCCCGAAAAAAATTGCTAAAGAACTTTTGTTACATATCCTATACTAACTCTACTTGCTAAACATAACGACTATCTTCTTTTTTTTTTAATTTTTTTTATTGGTTGTTCAAAACATTACAAAGCTCATGGCATATCATCTTCCATACATTTGATTCAAATGGGTTATCAGCTCCCATTTTTACCCCAAATACAAGTTGCAGAATCACATCGGTTACACATCCACATTTTTACATAATACCATATTAATAACTGCGACTATCTTCTTAATCCTACCGACAATCCCTTTTGACTGGATGTTCTCTTCAGCATTCAATCATCCAAGGTTCAAGTTCCTCTGCCATTGTATATCGATTTATTTGAGACATGTGTGCAGATAGTAATTCAAAGCTAAATATCCCAATCAATTGCCCAATGCCCTTCTGGGATTCAAATCTTACTCTAATTTCTGTTTTCATACATATGTTTAACCTCGATATTCTTATAAATATCACAGGTTCCCAATACCATTATTAATCCAGCAGAATGATTCCTAACCCAAATCGAACATGAAATTAACCCTAACTATACACTGTTCACTCAATCTAACTTTACAGAAGAGCAGAGACAGATTGTTCTTACAATACAGGAATGTAGGGGATGCTCTACCTGTTAAGAACCTCAAAGGTCCATGCAGAAATGATCCCTGGAGAAGATGTAGGCAGCAATGAAGGACCTGAGAGACAAAAAGTCATTTTCCATAGCAAACAACCTGGTCAGGATGAAGGGTTTTGTCTGAATCAGCCTCTATCTTCTTACTGTAGAGAAGATGGACCAAACCAGGCTTGGGTGGAGAGCTGTTCTCGGGTGCCTAAGGTTGATATACCATTCTAAGTTGTGAAAGTGCCAAAGGAAGTAGGGGCAGCCTCCATCTCATGGGACCCTTGGAAGCAACTGTTAGGACAAAGTGGTTGCCAAGGCAGTGACCTCATTCAGTTCTTAAAGGAAGTGACCTACCTCACTTCCTTGTTGATGGAACTTTCTGAACTTGGGACCAAGGAAACCAAGCACCAGAGCCAGTCCCAGTCCCAGTCCAAGTGGTCTCATTTGTTTGGAATCACCAAGGACAGAGTCAGTCTTCTTGGTACTGACTGATGTGAGGATGGCCAAATGCCAGGAAAGATATGAACACGGGCCTTTCCTGACTAAGCAGGTAGTGGCTCACCGCTGGCTCCTGACTGCTTTACAGAGTTGTACAAGGAGACCAGATCTGAGACAGGACAGACCATTACCGGGGAACATAGTATGGCAAACCTGTCAGAGGACACTCCGGATAATCACAGCCCTACTTGGGGGAAGGAGGTGTCTTTTTGAGTGTGGGTGTGTGGTTTTGTCTCTGTTCTGAGAATAGGTAGGAAAGGAGGTTTCTTTGGTTTGCAGTGAACTGTTTCTAGTAAGTTGTTTTACAAGGTGAGTGTTTCTATGTCTGTGTATCCCACTGTGTCCGTGGTTGTATACATTAGAAAAGAGAATGCATCAATGCATGTGTCCCCTCTAGTAGAAAGCTTCCCAGCATTCATCCTGCCCAATTAATGAATGGAGTGTGGTTTCCATATCGATAGGCAACACCTACTACCTTATTAAGTCCCTGTTTTCTTTCTGAATTCTGACAACTCTTCAGAATAGGCTCTTGGGTTTGTGTCCAAGATATGTACCACCTCCAATCTCTGTCACATGGCCATGTACTGGATATCTGAAGGGAATGGCCAGCATCTCAGAAAACTCAGATATCAGTGTGACCAGGAAAGTCTCAGTGGAGAAACCCTGCTTTGGGCCTTTTGCTAACCTATTGTTCTGTTGCCTTGAATCTCAGGATGTCTTTGCCTCTGGGCACCCCTTTGGGAAGCCTGAGGAAAACATTTTTCAAATGGAAATGAAGGGCATCACCTGTGTCTCTTTGCTTAATTGCTTTGGAAAAAGATGTGTCTGAATCATCCTCTTGGCCCTGTGTGAGGCTGTGGCTAAGATTCTCAGCACCTGATGGATCAAAAGAAAGATCAAATGTGTGCATCCAAAACCAAAATGGCAAATATTCACTCATTGTGAATGAATTCTTTTACCTTCCTCTGTTAGGATCCTGACTTCCATCAAGTGAGAATAGGAATCCTTTCGGCCAAATGAGTTCTTCAAATCTCTGCAGAGGTGCTTGGATTTTCTCATGACTCAAATTCACATAAAGAATCTAAACCACAGAGTCAGAAGGCCTCAAATTGAAAAAGCCAAGCAGTATTAATGGCAGGCCTATTTGATCATTCCTGGTTTACAGGAAGTGTGTCCAGGCCACCTTGATGTTAGACAAATGAGGGGAACAGGACCTTAATTTGGACACTGACTTGGGCTGTGGACCTCATTGAAAACTCCAGCCAGACGTTATAAGGAGTGTCTATATGGAAAAAGATGAGGACCATGTGGGAGTGTTTTGGTTTTAATTGTGGTCATTTGTGTGGCGGTTGGAAGAGATGACTGTTCCACTGGGCTTGAACTCTGGTGTGATTCCCCTTAGAGACTGAGTTCTTTAACTGACCTCAGAGAAGTATTGCCATGAATTGTGTTGGGATTTTAGGAGGCCACACATGAGAGTCGCCCTTGGAACTTGAGATCTAGGCCCAGGTTGGATTTCCACAGAACATTGGGAATTTCAGCCCGGATATAACATACAATTTTTCTTAAAGACTTGGCAGGCATATTTGAGTTTAAAACACACATGGACCTCATATTGTAGATCTCAATGGGCCTGGCTTCATGTGACATTTTGGCCACCCTTAGGGAAACCTTCCCTGTGAGAGTGCTCCAGAGCTTTCATTGAAATTAGCTTCTTCACCATTTAATGGTTCCTGAATTAATTGAATCCCTCAGAGCCTCAAACTTCATCCGTGAAAAATGGCTAGAAAATTACCATGAAATTTTTGATATTTTCATGATCAGCGGGCACTGGAAATACTTTGGATGTCCTGTTTCTGATCCTGAGTATACCAGACACTGCCTTGATTGACTTTGTTTCATGAAAATGGTGTAGAACAGATATGCCAGTAAGTTGGAGCCTGGTGAGTAGTGGGCCTAGAGCAGTGGTATGCAATTTTGTGATAAAACATCTGTGTTGCGGCCATGTGGATCAGCCATTGGCTTCCAAATGGCTTGTGACTGACATGGTGCAGCCAGCAGACCCATATATGTAAAGGCATCTTGTTATATGGAGAGGATTCACTGCAATGTTCAGAATCATGTTGCTATTCTCAAGGGGGCAATCTACATGGGATAGAACCTTGGTTGGTGCATTCTCCTGAAGACCCTGACTCACCACACCTTAAAGAACTCCCTCCACCACTCTGTCCCATTTTAACTCCTTGTATTTTTTGAAGCAAATACCAAACTCCCAGTGCAGCAGCGAGAAACACCACGAAAAGTGGAGGATGACCAATTGGCTTCACAGTCCACACTGAAAGACACTTAGACCCCAGTGTCCATAGTTTACCTACAAAGAGAGAATTCAGCACTGCTGCCTCATGTTCATTGGATAATAAGAAACCATGTCCTCCAAGTAACATAGATGCAGACCCAGCTTTCATGGTTTCTCTACAAAGGAACTAAATCTCCTCAGAACATCAAATACTTCAAGTGCCCAATCTTAGAGGCAGTTTCTCAAAAAGTATTTAGGCCAGCAGAGCTACATGTTTGTGGAATGTTTACCCTGTCCCTTACTTTTAGAATCTTCTCTACCACCTCCAAAGTTGTAAACTCCAGAGTATTTTCCATTCCAGATATATATTCACAGATTTTCTAACTCTTATCCTCTAATTGTGTCTTACTTGAGGAGAATGTAATGTCAAGGCATTGTTCTGGATGAAAGTGGGAAGATTTTTGTGTAGCACATATTTGCATACACATTGGATTCAATTTCCTATTTTCCATTAGAAATGCTGAATCCCTGAAACTAACATATACCCTATTAGACTCTGACTACTAATCCTAATATGATGGAGAAAAATAACACAAACATAATAGAAATACAAGCAGTTTAGATGAGGTATGTTTTATAGTTGGAGTTGCCTTTTGCATGGTATAGTGTAGCAGTTATAAATCTAGTCAATTATTTGTTGAAATAGTTCTCGATGCGTTTTTAAAGTTAACAAATAAGTGAATTCCTGTCCCCCTTTCTCTGTAGCCTATTCAGCACACGTATTTTTATATGCACATATAGAATCCTACCTGGTACCACACGTACATTCTTGTGAGGTGGCTGACTTGGCAGATACAAATTGGAAGAAGAGATCACTCCTCCTAAACGCTGCTTGAACTGGTAATTCAAATGTGAGTGAGCTTCCTAGTTGAACAACATTATACATAAATCCATGTTCAGTAAAATGAATATATTTGGATCTGTGGATGATATACATTTCATGGTGAATTTCGTTTGGCATATATATTGCAATTTTTAATGTCTGTCTCTGTGTGTGTATATAAATATATATATAGATACACTCTCAGGAGTATTCAAAATATGAAATATGTGTCTTATTACACACTTCCTAAATTCATTCATATTTATGTTGTGGATTCATAATCAACTTTTCACAAGATTATTCTCAGAAATATTCATCCACCTGAAATACGTATTTGTTTCTTAGTACTGTTTCCACCCCAGATATGCATTCACGGATTTTCAAACTCTTCTACCCTAATTGTTTCTTACTTGAGGTGAAGGTAATGTAAAGGCATTGTTCTGGATGAGAGTGGGAAGATAATTGTGTAGCATATATTTTTATACACATTGGATTCATTTTCCTATATACCATTGAAAATACTGAATCCTGACAATAACCCATACCCTACTATACTCTGTCGACTAATCCAAATGATGGAGAAAAACAACCCAAACAGAATAGAAATACAAGCAGTTCAGAGGAGGCGTGGGGTATAGTTGGACTTGCCTTTTTCATGATAAATGGTAGGTGTTATAAATCTAGTCAATTTTTAATTGAAATAGTTCTCCATGTGTTGTTAAAGTTAACAAATATGTAAATGCCTGTCTGCCTTTCTCTGTAGCCTATTCAGCACATGTATTTTTATATGCTTTATAGAATCCTACCTGGTATCACACGTTCATTTTTGTGAGGTGACTGACTTGGCAGATACAAGTTGTGAGAAGAGATCACTACTCTAAACGCTGTTGGAACTGAAAATTCAAACTATGGGTGAGCTTCCTAGTAGAACAACATTATACATAAATTCTTGTTCAGTAAAATAAATATTTTTGCATCTGTGGATGCTATATATTTTATGATGAACTTCGATTGGCGTATATATTCCTACATTTTAATGTCTGTGTGTGTGTTTTGTGTGTGTGTGTATATATATATATATATATATATATATATATATATATATATATACACACATATATATGTATATACACATATATATAATTATGAATATATATATATATATACATATATATATATATATATATATATATTTATACTGTCCTGATTTTTAAAATATGAAATGTATGTATCTTAAATACACTCCCTAAATTCATTCATGTTCAAAAATGTGGATTTATAATAAACTTTTCACAAAATTATTCTCAGAAATATTCATCCTCCTGAAATACACATTTGTTTCATAGTTCTGAAAACTAACTTCAGTAAATGGTGCTTACAAATCCTAATATTTGTACAGTAACTAACCCAGATTAACATCAATCAAGTAGATTCGTATGGGACATGATGTGTATTCTGACGTTTATTTTCATTCAACACTGGTACATTACTATTTCTTCAATTTTTACAAATCATAGGATATATATATTTCATCCACAAGTTCACAAATTTATGCGCATTTGTTTCACAATCACTTCCTGCTTCATAAAACATGTATTCCTCCAGGTTTCTTGACTGGTCTTTTCATGAGACTTCTTTCCAAACACATTATTTTAGATTTCCATAATCACTTTTGAAGCAAAACTCACACACCCTTCATGATAAACCATAACCTTAATGTGGCCATTAGATATATAACTGGTTGGAATGAATGTTTGTATGTCAATATAAGATTTCTTGTATTTTTTCACATATAATTTCAATCCATTATTTAAAGTCGGAACCAGATATATTATTTATTCAAAGTATGGTCTATTCATGCATTATCTCTATATGCACAGACAAAGGGTACACCTCTTTTTACCCCCATTACTAATTTATACGTCTTGAATATGTTGCTGCCAGAAATGGTGGAAAAATAGTCATGTCACCTGATCTACATATACGTTTTATCACAGTAATATTCTGGACAAAAAAAGCAAAGGTCACACTTAAGATTGTAGCAAAGACTAAATGAAAAGTGAGCATGGATTACTAAACATCCATGTCCAGGTTGCCTAATGCTGTCAAATGTCAATCCTATTGGTCACTACACATTTGTGTCTTTCTAAGATTATATATTCAAACTCAACCCTGTTGAAAATATCTAATCCTATCACTCACTTTATACTTTGCCTGATTTTGTAATGTCTCTATTGATATCAGCTTTCCTAACTATTTTCCCCAGTTCATCATTGTGACTGTCTCTTCACTTGTGCTGACATTAACATTCACTGTCTACCAGAAACCCTATTGCTAAACAACATTTGGTCCAAATCCTATACTCACTCTTCTTTCTAAACCTACCGAGAATCTTCTGAATCCTACCAACTATCCCTTTTGACTGGAAGTTCTCTTCTACATTTAATCATCCATGGTACAAGGACCTAAGCCATTGTATATCGATTTACCTGACACATCAGTGCAGAACATAATTCAAAGCTACGTATCCCAGTCAAGGGCCCAATGCCCTTTTGGGCTTCAAATCTTAGCTAGATTTCTGTTTTCATACTTATAATTCACCTATATATTCTTGTAAATATCGCAGTTTCCCAATACCATTATTCATCCCGCAAAAAGATTCCTAATCCAAATCGAACCTGTTAGTTAACCTAACCATACACTGTTCAGTCAATTTAACTTTACAGAAGAGCAGGGATAGAGTTGTTCTTACAATACAGGAATATAGGGGATCTTCCACATGCTGAGAAACTCAAAGGTCCATGCAGAAATGATTCCTGGAGAAGTTGTAAGCAGCTATGGAGGACCTAAGAGAGCAAAATTCATCCTCCATGGCAAACAACCTGGTCAGGATGAAGGGTTGTGTCTGAAACAGCTTCTCTCTTCTTAATGTCGAGAAGATGGACCAAACCAGGCCTGTGTGGAGAGCTGTTCCCAGGTGCCAATGGTTGATATACCATTCTAACTTGTGAAAGTGTCACAGGAGGTAGGGGCAGCCACCATCTCATGGGACCCTTGAAAGCAATTGTTAGGACAAAGTGGTTGCCACGGCAGTAACCTCATTCAGTTCCTGAATGAGGTGACCTACCTCTCTTCCTTGATGACGGATCTCTCTGAACTTGGGATCCAGGAAGCCAGGCACCCAGAGTCAGTCCCAGTTTCTTGCCCAGTGGGCTCAGTTGTTTGGAATAACCAAGGACAGAGTAAGTCTTCCTTGGTACCTACTGATGTGAGGATTGCCAAATGCCAAGAGAGCTCTAAAAAGGGGAATTTCATGAGAAAGCAGGTAGTGGCTCACCACTGGCTCCTGAAAACTTCACAGTGTTGGCCAAGGTGACCAGATCTGAGAAGGACAGGCCATTTCAAGGAAACATAGTATGGCCCATCATTCAGAGTACATTCCAATTAGTCACAGACCTACTTGAATAAAGGAGGTGTCGTTGTGGGTGTGATTGTGATTTTGTGGTTATGTCTCATGTTCTGAGAATAGGTAAGAAAGGCGGTTTGTTTGCTTTAGAGTGGACTGTTTATAGTAAGTCATTTGACAAGGTGATTGTTTGTATGCCTGTGTATCCCACTGTGTCCGTGGTTGTAGACATTATAAAAGATAATGCATCAATGGATGTGTCCTGTCTAGTAGAAAGCATGCCAACATTCATCCTGCCCAATTTATGAGTGGACTGCAGGTTGCTTTAGGGACGGGCAACACCTACTATCTTCCGAAGTTCCTGTTTTCTTTCTGAATTCTGGCCACTCTCCAGAGTAGGCTCATGGTTTTGTGTCCAAGATATGTACCACCTCCAAGCTCTGTGACATTGCCATATACTGGATAGCTGAAGGGAATAGCAAGCATCTCAGAAAACTCAGATATCAGTGTGACAAAGAAAGTCTCAGTAGAGAAACCCTGCTTTGGGCCTTTTGCTTACCTATTTTTCTGTTGCTCTGAGAGTCAGGAAGGTCTCTGCCTCAGGCCACCAATTTGTGAAGCCTGAAGAAAACTGTTTTCAAATGGAAATGAATGGGCATCACCTGTGTATCTTTGCTTAATTGCTTTGGAAAGGGATGTGTCTGAATCAGCCACTTGGCCCTGTGTGAGGCAGTGGCTTAGATTCTCAGCACCTGATGGAACTAAAGAAAGATCCCATGTGTGCTTCCGAAACCAAAATGGCAAAAATATCAGTAATTGTGTATGAAGTATCTTGCCTTACTCTGATAGGTTTCTGATCTCCATCAAATGAGACTAGGGATCCTTTGGGTCAAATGAGTTCTTCAAAGCCCTGCAGAGGCTAGCCCATATGAACTTGGGTTTTTTCATTACTTTAAATCACATTAAGAATCTATACCTGACAGTCAGTAGGCCTCAAATTGGAGAAGCAGAGCAGTATTAAGGCCAGGCTTATTTTATCACTCCTGGTTCACAGGAATGGTGTCCAGGCCCAGCTGACTTTAAGCAAATAAGGGATAAGGAAGCTTGTTTTGGATACTGTCTTGTGCTGCGCCCCTCATGGAAACCTCCAGCCAGAGGTTATAATGAGTGTCTATATGGAAGAAGGTGAGGACCATGTGGGAGTGTTTTGGTTTTAATTGTGTTCATTTGTGTAGTGGTTGGAAGAAATGACTGGATCCACCAGGGCTAGAACTTTGGTATGATTCACCTTAGAGACTGAGTTCTGGAACTGACCTCAGAGAAGTATTGTCATGAATTGTGTTGCGATTTTAGAAGGCCACGCATGAGAGTCACCATTGGAAACTGAAATCTAGGCCAAGGGTGGCTTTCGACTGATCACTTGGAATCTCAGCCAGGATATCACATGATTTTATTATGAAAGACTTGACAGGCATAGTTGAGAGTCAAAACACACATGGACCTCACATTGTAGACCTCAATGGGCTGGGCTTCATGTGACTATTTGGCTACTCTTTGGGAAGCCTTGCCTTTGAGAGTTCTCCAGAGCATTCATTGAAATGAGGTTCCTCAACATTAAATGATTCCTGAATGAATTGAAACCCACAGTTTCTCCAACTTCATCCTTGAAAAGTGGCTAGATAAATACCCTGAAATTTTTGAAACTCCCATGACCAGGTGGCACTGGAGAACCTTTGGATCTCCTGTTGCTGATCATGAGTGTACCAGACAGTGCCTTGATTGACTGGATTTCATGATAATGGTGAAGAACAGAGATGCCAGTAAGTTGAGAATGCTGAGTAGTGGGCCCAGAGCAGTGGTGTGCAGGTGTGTGATAAAATATCTGAGGTGGGGCCATGTGGATTTCCAATTGACTTCCAAACGCATTTTGGCTGCCATGGTGCATCCAGCAGAACCTTACATGTAAAGGCATCTTATTATATGGAGAGGTTTCAAGGCAATGTTCAGAATCAGGTTGGTATGGTCAAGGAAAAAGCTGTGTGAAATAGAAGCCTGGTTGGTGCATTCTCCTGCAGTTCCTGACCCACCACACGTGAAATAACTCCCTCCAGCACTGTGTCCCAGTTGAACTCCTTGTATTTCGTGAAGCAAATACCAAACTCCCAGTGCAGCACCAAGAAACACCACAAAAATGGAGGATGATCAAATGGCTTCACAGTCCACACGGGGAGACACTTAGCCCCCAGTGGCCACAGTTTACCTACCAAGAGAGAATTCAGCACTGCTGCCTCATGTTCATTGGAAAATAAGAAACCATGCTCTCCATTCACATAGATGCAGACCCAGCTTTGATGGTCTCAATAAAAAAGAAGCTAAACCTTCTGACAACAAAATATATTTAAAGTACCCAACCTCAGAGGCAGTTTCTCAAGAAGTCTTTAGGCCGGCAGAGCTCTATGTTTGTGGAGTGTTTACCTCTTAGACCAGGATGTAAGAAAAGAACACTGACTCCAATTAAAATCAAATTAAAGTAAGCTTATTATTTCCACTGGCTGGGCTGCCTCTCCCTCCAAAGATTGCGGGAGCAAGAGATCAACCCCACCTTTACTACAGCCCAGGTTTGAAGCCCAGAAAGTTACACAAAAATGGGGTAACAGATAACAGAACTCTGACAAGCATCACACTAATGGGAGTTTACATTTTTTTTTTTTTGCTAGCCCCAACATCAAAATTTATGAGGACCATTAGAGCCTCAGAGAGGGTCATTGTCTGGCCACAGAAGGCCAATATTTATGAGGTGTGACAAAGTTTCAGAGAGGGCTGCTATCTGGTCAGAGAGCCATGCACGGGTGAGTTTAAGGCACGGGCAGTCATTCCAAGCAGGTTCAGAATTTGCAGTAATTTACAGTAAAGCCAAAATGATTTTTTCATGGTTTTGTTGCAAGATGGCTCCCAATTTTAATAAAAGATAAGGTTAGGTCTATCATTCCCCCCTTTTCTTATGTGTCCCTTTGTAATCCTTGATAGGTTAGTGGAAAAGCACTGAGGAAATTTTAATCCCTCAGTTAACAGTCTCCAAATTTTTAGAACTCACCGAAAACCAGTCTCCCTGATATTACCTGACTTAATTAATTACTTATATTGATAGTCTATTTATTTTGGGCTCCATTGGTGTAAGTGGAGAGTCGTCTCTCATTTTGCCTTCTTCTCAGCTGAGAGAGGGTGACATGAGTGTGCATGGCGTGAGAGACATGAGTTGCCTTTTTGAAGTCAGTTGAGGAATATGAGTTGCCTTTTAGAAGTCAGTTCTTTTTGAAGTCTTGTTGAGGAAGAACAGGTTGTAAAGTCATCTGGGGATGGGTTCTTCTATGAGAGAAACAAAAAACATGAGTATTGAATAAATGTTGCAGTAGCTGGATCATGTCACTGTATGAAGTACCCTCACCAGTCTTTAATATCCCCAATTATCAGGACTGTCAACTTAATATTTAACTTTAAGTGTTACAGTTGTCCCTCCCAATAATATACAGTTTAATAATTTAATGTCATCTGATTTTGCAAAATCCTTTCAGTAGTATGACCTCTGTGTCTAATAGAGAAACATTTAATTCTGTTACTCAGGGCTGGATAATCGTACTAGCAAACACCAAGCCTACCTGTAGGTTAGGAATATCTGTAGGCCTTAAACTAAAAACTTCTGCCTCTGGCAGCTCCTCTTGATAGTCTTTGTAGCCAACAGTTTTACTTATTTTGGGAGGCTAACATAAAGTGTATACCTTAAAATATTATTATTATTATTATTATTATTATTATTATTATTATTATTATTTAAAATGCCCAGGAATGGCTGTATTTTGGTTTTAACTGTCTTTGCTAAGTGTTTAAGATGAAGCAGTCAAATGACTTTTGTTTCTATCTATTGTTAGCAGTCAGCTGAGCTTTTATGGGAGTCATTCCTTGGGAAACTTGAGAGCAGCTTCTCAGTTCTGCTAGTGCAATTTGAGCTAGGTAGGTTCAGGTCTTGCTTGACCATGTGGCTTCCCTCAGAAGCATCAGGGATGTCTCCCTTTCCTGATGACTCTCCTCTTTGTAGCAAATGCACTGATTGGCTTTCTGTTCTCCAGTGGTCTCATTAATCTCCCTGATCGGGAGGTTATGTGGCCCAGAGTTGCAAAGCTCATAGAGAAGTCCCCTGTTCCCTGGATTCAGACTGACTCAAAGGGCAAGAGTCAAATATTGTTTTTTTTTTGGCCCTTTTCATTTAACTTTAATTTTCAATCCTAATCTGAAACAACCAGCAAATAAATTTTAACAGCCATATATTAAGAGTACTGCACTTTAATGTCTATAAGTTTATAATTATTTATATTTTATTAATTGGGATCTTATTATTCTGTCTGTCTTGTAGTTGATGATTTATTTTCTTAAATTAACCCATGTTGTGTTCTTAAAGCAACACTTCTGTAAAACACCAACAGGGAATCTTTAGATCACTTAAAAAGAAATTAAAAAATAAAATTTTTTAACAAGAGTAAAAATACTTAGTTCATGTAATAGCTACCCTGAATTTTTTGGTGAGTTATATTTTATATCACCTTTTTGAGATCCTAGTAATCTTGACAGAAAAAAAAAATTTGAACATAACTTTAAATGAAATAAAATCTGACCTACTGCTTTCGTAGTCATTCTCACATGTAGTAAGATGGGACAAAGAGTCTTATCTCAGGTAAGCAGGGCTCCTTATAAATCTTAAATGCTTTAGTTCTCAAGCTGATCTTTTTTTTAAATATCATTTTACAAAGTTTACATAAATTGTTTGAGGTCACATGAACATTAGCTCACACCATATGATATCACATTTAAAACATGAATTAAAGTACGGCTGAAAGATTTTAACCTTTACATAGATTAGGGTCTCATTAACTTAAAAATACATTTAAATTGTTCCACAATGTAAAAAGTAACATAAAACTTTACATATATTATTGATAACAGGTAAATAAATCCCCAATATATATTTTATTTACCATACAACTTCAGAACACCTGCTTGATATAATGCTCTTTTAAAGTTTCTACCTTATAGAGTTGTATAACTGGAAAATATGAGCACATTAATAGCATCACAATTGCATTGAAGTTTCTACATTAACCAAGTTTAGCTTTTAAAGAAATGGCAGTACAGTGCTCTAAAATAACAGTTCTTATTTAAACATTTGTTTAATTTTTATGGTTGCTTGCTCTAGAAAATTTAAATCTTAATAAACTTAATGTTATGGGTAAACTTATGTTTAAGAAATTTTTGTCTCTTTTACACATGACTGATTTTTACAATCTTATACAGACTTTAGTACAAACTTATACAGACCTTAGTATATCAATCAGATATCAAACAAAAGTACTCATGAATGAGTAATCCCATATCAAATTTACTTTACTTATTTATCAAAATATTAGACAAATTTTTTGAACACTGTAAACCATTTTTTTGATTGAAAGAAAAGTCCTGGAACAAAGGCATATTAGACCTTTTGTAGACATTAATAGTTTATTAGATTTTTGAACACCTAGAAAAACTTGTAAGCTTAAATTTAAAGACATTTATATTTATCTGTTTACCCAATTTAAATTGAAACATTTAAATCACGTGAATTAAAGATCTTTGGATCCACTTTTTAAAATTGTTTTTATGAGTTCTTTTTAATATGAGTGCTCATTATATAAGTTAATTTGTGTATCATATATATGATATATGGATATATATATATATATATATATATATATATATATATATATATATATATAGAGAGAGAGAGAGAGAGAGAGACATACAACACATAACAAATTGTGCACACATAATAAAAGTGAAGGCCTTGTAGCTTTTCACAGGTGAAATCTCCATTGCAATGATTTAAAAATTCCACAGTTGGTCAAAGATATTACTGATCAGAAAAACATTAACCTAGGTCTGTAGGAGCAAAATCATGAGCTCAAAAAATAAATAAAGAACCTAAGGAAAAAATTATGAGTCCTAGAAAAATGACTGGCCAGTAATTGGTAAATACCATACAATTTACCTTTTTTTTCCCTTAGGCCTCAAATAAGTCTCCTACTAAGCTTACAGGCTTCTTTCATTTGCATTTCAAAATAAGTCCTGGCTGAGGTCTGGAAGAAGAAGGAAAAAAGGCTATTCTGAGCAGAAACCTTAGGCCTAAGGTATTTTAACCATAATTTTCATGTTAGGATGTTGAAAATTATGATACAAGTTTAAGATACAATTCACAAAATTTTATATCTTTACAAGTTGTTTTGTCAACAGATATCATACTATGATTTAGTATCCTTGTCCAAATTAATGCACTGGTACACACAGTGACATTTTCCCAGGCTACCTAATTTAAAATTGGTGAAAAAAAGACTGAATGATTGGGAAGTTACTTGCCAACTTGGAAGTAGAGTTCTTTATTTTCCATCCTAAGTATTTAAGTTCTCTGGCATGAATTATCTGAAACCATGAACTAAACAAATACCTAAACCCGACTTTTAACTGCAAGATTGTGGAATGCTTCAAAAACCCATTCAGATACCAGATTGGTACAATGAAACATCATCATTTAGACACACATTCAGCTAAGATCATTTCCAAGAAACAATTTATAATATTAACACATTATTGCACATGTCTTAAAGGGCTAGAAAAAAGGCACAAGACAGACAGAAATGAACTCCAGACAATGGCTGACAGACAGAACCCTTTAAAACGGAGCAAATAAGAGAAAAATCTCCTTCTCCAGTGGCACCACAGATGTCCCCACAAGGGGACCAAATGTTTTCACAGAGGAGCTACCTGAAATATAAAATAAAGTGTCTCCATGGCGACTTTACTGCATTTAGTGTCCCCTTTTTGTTTTTCTCTTTTTTTAAGAAGACAGAGGTGGCATTATCCTTGCAGTGCAGGGAACGAAGGAGGGAATTCCCTGAAGCAACAGGGCTTCGGCAGATACTGGGAGATACTCAGTTCTTCATTCCCCAGCAGGCATTACCATCTGCACTGGGTGTGCTCCAGGCAGCCAGCTAGGGCCTTCTCTCATTCTGCTTAACAAATGGTGGTAAAGTTCATCACAGTTCCTTAAAACACAGTCCAAAGGGGTGTCAGGCTTACTTGCTTTGTTACCCATTTTCACGTTCAATATCCTTAAGATTTTATCACAGAAATCACAAAACAAAACGCACAAAAACAAACAAACAAAAAACATATAGAACACAGAACAAAACACACACACACACACACACACACAAAAAAAAAAAAAAACAGAATCCCGGTGCCAAAACAGAAAAACAGATGAGCAATTCAACGTCTTGCTAAAGCTCTGGGGTAGGAGCGCATGCGTGTCCCTCGGCACCTCTCTAACCTTCCAGAGGAATTCCCTACAGAACGGAACAGAGGACAGAACGATTCTCATTACTATCCTGGACAGGAGTGAATGTGAGCCTCCCCAGGCCACCTCTCTGTCATTAGAAGAGATCTCCCTTAACCAGATATAAGATGTTATCAAACTGCCACTTACCTATGGAGGCCTCCTCCACCAGGTACTTGCTAATAGTTTCAGTGCGGTGGTTCACTGCAGTGCTCCCCAGACCGACGGCTCACTCCAAGGCCTTGGAACATCTCAAGTTGTGCACCCCCTAGAGTGGCTCCCCAGCCCGTAGCCCTGGAGGGAAGGCCAGCTTCAGAATTTTCAGCAGTCTGGTCTTGTGATCTGGTCGGGCAGGGTCATCTCACTGGGGAACTCCAAAATGTTGGAATAGGATGCAAGAAAAGACCAGTGACTCCAATTAAAATCAAATTAAGGCAGGCTTATTATTAAAACTGGCCAGGCTGCCTCTCCCTCCAAAAATGGCGGGAACAAGACAGCAACACCACCTTTCCTACAGCCCAGCTATATAGCCCAGAAAGTTACACAAAAAGGGGGTTACAGATAACAGAACTTTGAAAGCATCACACTGATGGTAGTTTACATTTTTTTTGCTGGCTCCAACATCAGAAATTATGAGGACCATTAGAGACTCAGAGAGGGTCGTTGTCTGGCCTGGGAAGGCCAATATTTATTAGGTGTCACTAATGTTTCAGAGAGCACTGTTATCTGGTCAGAGAGCCAGGCATGGATGAGTTCAAGGCACGGACAGGCATTCCAAGCAGGTTCAGAATTTGCAGTAATTTATAGTAAAGCCCAAATTATCTTTTCATGGCTTTCTGGCAAGATGGCTCCCAATTCTAATAAAAGATCAGGTTGGGTCTATCAAGCCTGTCCTTTACTTTTGGAAACTCCTCTACAACCTGCAAGGTTGTGAACTCCTGACCATTTTACATTCCAGATATGTATTCACAGATTTTCTAACTCATGTCCTCCAACTGTGTCTTACTTGGGGTGAAGGTAATATCAAGGCATTGTTCTGGATGAGAGTGGGAAGATTTTTGTGTAGCACATATTTGCATACACATTTAGGAGATCACTCCTCCTAAACACTGATTTGGAACAGAAAATTCAATCTATGGGGGAGCTTCCTAGCTGAACAACATTATACATAAATACAAGTTCATTAAATAAATAGTTTTGGATCAGTGGATGATATATATTTCAAGATGGATTTAAATTGGCATATATATTGCTAGATTTTAATGTCCATGTGACTTTTGTGTTTATAATGTTTTGTGATTTATGTGGATTTATAATCAAATTTTCACAAGATTATTCTCAGAAATATTCATCCAACTTAAATACATACTTTTTTCCTAGTACTGAAAAGTAACTTCAGTGAATGGTGGATAAAAATCCTAATATTTCTACAGTAACTGACGCAGATTAACATCAATGCAATTAGATTCCTATGGGACATGATGTGTATTTTGATGTTCATTTTTATTCAACATTGGTACATTACTATTTCTGCAGTTTATGCACATTATATATAGTATGATATATAATGTTCAATCACTTCCTTCTTGAGAACACATGTATTCTTACAGGTTTCTTGACTATTCTTTTCATGAGACTTCTTTCCAAACACATTATTGTTGATTTCCATAATCACTTTTGAAACAAAACTCACACACCTTTCAGGATAAACCACAACCATAATATTACCATTAGATGTATAACTGGTTGCAGTGAATGATTGTATATCAATATGAGATTTCTTTTATATTTTCAGATATCAATTCAATCCATTATTTAAAGTAGAGCAAGTTATATTATTTACACACAGTATGGTTTATTCATGCATTATCTGCATATTCATAGACACAGGGTACACCTATTTGTACCCTCAATAGTAATTTATACATCTACAAAATATTGCTACAGAAATGGTGGAAGAAATACTCAAGTCACCTGATCTACATATACATTTTATCACAATAATATTCTGGACACAAAATGCAAAGGTCACACTTATGATTTTACCAAAGCCTAAATAAAAAGTGAGCATGGATTAATAAAAACATCCATGTCCTGGTTACCTAATGCTCTCAAAAGTCAATCCAATTTGTGACAACATATTAGTTTCTGCCTAAGGTTATATATTCAGACTCAAACCGTTGAAAATGTCTAAACAAATTACACACTTCATACTTTTACTGACTTCCTAATGTCTCTATTTATATCTGCTTTCCTACATATTTTCCCCAATTCGTCATTGTGACTGACTCTTTACATGTGCTGACATTTACATTCACTCTCTACCCGAAACCTTATTTGTAAAGAACTTTTGGTACAAATCCTATACTCATTCTTCTTTCTAAACCTACTGACTATCTTGCTAATCCTACAGACTATCCCTTTTTTATTGGATATTCTGTATGTTATTCAATCATCTAGTGTATACGATCCTATTTCTTTGTATATCAATTTATCTGAGACATCTGTGCAGAATATAATTCAAAGCAAAGTATGCTACTCAAGGGCCCAAAGTCCTACTTGGCTTCAAGTCTTCCCTAGATTTCTGTTTCCATACTTATATTTCACCTATATATTCTTGTAAATATCTCAGGTTCCCAATACGGTTATTCATCCAGCAGAATGATTCCTAACGCAAATAGAACATGATATTAACATTAACCATACACTGTTCCCTCAATCTAACTTTACAGCAGTGCAGGGATAGAGTTGGTCTTACAATCCAGGAATATAGGGGATCTTCCACCTGCTGAGAATCTCAAAGATCCATGCAGAAATTATCCCTGAAGAAGATATAGAATGCTATGAAGGACCTGAGAGAGCAAAAGTCATTTTCCATGGCAAACAACCTGGTCAGGATGAAGAGATGTGTCTGAATAAGCCTCTCACATTTTAATGTAGACAAAATGGACCACACCAACCCTGTGTGGAGATCTCTCTCCCAGTACCTATTGTTGATATACCATTCTAACTTGTGAAAGTGTCACAGGAAGTAGGGGCAGCCTCCATCTCATGGGACCTTAGGAAGAAACTGTTAGGACAAAGTGTTTTCCAAGGCTGTGAGCTCATTCAGTTCATGAAGGAAGTGACCTACCTCACTTCTTTGTGATGGAACTCTCTGAACTTGGGATCCCGGAAACCAGGAACCCAGGGTCATGCCCAGTAACAGTCACAGAGATCTCACTTTTTTGGATTTATCATGGAAAGAGTCAGTCTTTCTTGGTACTTACAGATGTGAAGATGGTCAAATGCCAGAAAAAATCTGAAGAGGTGTCTTCAGTGAGAATGCAGGTAGTGGCGGCTCAAAGCTGGCTCCTGACAACTTCACAGAGTGGGCCAAGGAGTCCAGATTTGAGAACAGACAGGCCATTTCGGGTGAACAAAGAATGGCTCACCAGGTAGAGGACACTCCGGTTAGTAACAGACCTTCTTGGGGGAAGGAGGTGCATTTGTGGGAATGAGTGTGGGTTTGTGGTTTTGTCTCATGTTCTGAGAATAGGTAGGAAAGTTGGTTTGTTTGGTTTGGAGTGGACTGTTTCTATTAAGTCATTTGACAAGGCAAGTGTTTCTATGTCTGTGTATCCCACTGTGTCCGTGGGTGTAGACATTACAAAAGAAAATGCATCAATGGATGTGTCCTGTCTAGGAGAAAGCTTCCCAACATTCACGCTGCCCAATTTATAAAAGGACAGAGGGTTGCCTTATTTGTGGGCAAGACCTGAAATCTTCCTAAGTTCCTGTTTTCTTCCTGAATTCTGGCCACTCTCCAGAATAGGCTCATGATTTTGTGACCAAGATAGGTACCACCTCCAAGCTCTGTGACTTGGCCATGTACTGGATAGCTGAAGGGAATGGCGAGAATCTCAGAAAACTCAGATATCAATGTTACCAGGAAAGTCTCAGTGGAGAAACCCTGCTTTGGGACTTTTGCTTACCTATTGTTCTATAGCACTGAATGTCAGGAAGGTCTTTGCCTAAGGCCACCCCGTTGTGAAGCCTGAATAAAACAGTTCTCTAATGTAAATGAATGGGCATCACCTGTCCCTTTTTGAGTAATTGATTTCGAAAGGGATGTGTCTGAATCAGCCTGTTGGCCCTGTGTGAGGCTGTGGCTTAGATTCTCAGCACCTGATGGATCTAAAGAAAGATGCCATGTGTGCATCCAAAACCAAAATGGCCAAAAGAGTACTTATTATGGATGAAGTCTCTTGCCTTCCTCTGTAAGTTTCCTGACCTCCATAAGATGAGAATAGGAATCCTTTGGGACAAATGAGTTTTTCAAAGCCCTTCAGAGTCTAGCCCATTGGTGCTTGGGTTTTCTCATGACCCCAATCCACATGAAGAATCTAAACCCCACAGTCAGTAGGCCTCAAATTGGAGAAGTGGAACAGTAATAATGGTAGGCCTATTTGATCACTCCTGGTTCAGAGGAAGGGTTTCCAGGCCACCCTGACTTTAGGCAAATGATGGGCAAGGGAGCTTATTTTGGACACTGTCTTGTCCAGCGCCCCTCATAGAAACCTCCAGCTAGAGGTTATGATGAGTGTCTATGTGGAAAAGATGAGGGCCATATGGGAGTGTTTTCGTTTAAATTTTGGTCATTTGTGTGGCGATTGGAAGAAATCACTGGGTCCACCTGGGCTTGAACTCTAGTGTGAATCCCTATAGAGACTGAATTCTGAAACTGACCTCAGAGAAGTATTGCCATGAGCTTTGTTGGGATTTTAGGAGCCCACGCATGAGAGTAGCCCTTATAAACTTAGATCAAGGCCACAGAGCACTGGGAATCTCAGCCAAGATAATCCATGATTTTCTTCTTAAAGTCTTGGCAGCCATAGCTGAGAGTCAAAACACACATGTACCTCACATTGTAGACTTCAATTGGACTGGCTTCATGTGACCTTTTGACAACTCTTTGGGAAGCCATGCCTATGAGAGTTCTCCAGAGTTTCATTGAAATGAGCTTCCTCAACATTTAATGGTTTTTGAAAACCACAGTTCCTCCAACTTCATCCTCAAAAAAATGGCTAGATAAACACCATGAAATTTTTGGAATTCCCATGACCAGGTGGCACTGGAGAATCTTTGGATGTCCTATTGCTAATCATGAGTGTATCAGACAGTGCCTTGACTGACTAGGTTTCTTGAAAATTGTGTAGAACAGAGATGCCAGTAAGTTGGAGCCTGCAAATTAGTGGGCCTAGAGCAGTGGTGTGAAGGTGTGTGATAAAATGTGTGGTGGGGCCATGTGGATCTGCCACTGGCTTCCAAATGGCTTGTGAATGACATGGTACAGCCAGCAGAACCTTCCATGTAAAGGCATCTTTTTGTATAGGGAGATTTCAAGGCAATGTTCAGAATCAGGTTGCTATGGAAAGGGGCAACCCATGTGGGATAGAATCCTGGTTGGTGCATTCACATGCAGACCATGACCTCCACACGTGACAGAACTCCCTCCAGCACTGTGTCCCAGTTGATCTCCTTGTATTTCATGAAGAAAATACCAAAGTCCCAGTGCAGCAGCAAGAACCACCACGAAAAGTGGAGGAGGACCAAATGGCTTCACAGTTCACACGGTGAGTCACTTAGCTCCCAGTGGCCATAGTTTAACTACAAAGAGAGTATTCGCACTGCTGCCTCATGTTCATTGGAAAATTAGAAACAATGTCCTCCAGGTCACATAGATGCAGACCCAGCTTTGATGGTCTCACTAGAAAGTAAGCTAAAGCTACTGACAACAACATATATTTCAAGTGCCCAACCTCAGAGGCAGTTTATCAAGAAGTCTTTAGGCCAGCAGAACTCCATGTTTGTGGAGTGTTTACCATGTGCCTTACTTTTGGAAACTACTCTACCACTTCCAAGTTTGTGAAATCCTGAGTATATTCCATTCCACATATGCATTCACAGATTTTCTAACTCTTCTCCTCTAATTGTGTCTTACTTGGGGCGAAGTTAATGTCAAGGCATTGTTGTGGATGAGAGTGGGAAGATTTTTGTGTAGCACATATATGCATACACATTGGATTCATTTTCCAATTTTCCATTCGAAATACTTAATCCCTGACACTAACTCATAAACTACTAGACTCTGACTGCTAATCCTAATATGATGGAGAAAACTAACCCAAACAGAATAGAAATACAAGCAGTTCAAAGGAGGCATGGTGTATATTTGGACTTGCCATTTGCATTATGAAGGGTAGGTGTTATAAATCTAGTTAATTTTTAATTGAAATAGTTCTCCTTGTGTTTTTAAAGTTAATAAATATATAAATTCCTGTCTCCCTTTCCCTGTAGCCTATTCAGAACATGTATTTTTAAATGCACATATAGAATCCTACCTGGTATCACATGTACATTCTTGTGAGGTGGCTGACTTGGCAGATACAAATTATGAGAAGAGATCACTCCTCCTAAACCCTGTTGGATCTTAAAATTCAACCTATGGGTGAGCTTCCTAGTTGAACAACATTAAACATAAATCCATGTTCAGTAAAAGAAATATTTTTGCATCTGTGGATGATATATATTTCATGATAAATTTCGATTGGCATATATATTGGTAATTTAATGTCTCTGCATGTGTGTTTTTTGTATATATATACTCTCCAGATTTTTCAAAATATGAAATATATGTGTCTTATATACACTCCCTAAATTCATTCATGTTCATGTGTATGGATTTATAATCACGTATTCACAAGATTATTCTCAGAAATATTCATCCACCTGAAATACATATTTGTTACCAGTACTGAAAACTAACTTTAGTTAACATTGCATACAAATACTAAATTTGTACAGTAACTGACCCAGTTTAACATCAATGCAAGTAGATTACTATGGGACATGATGTGTATTTTGACATTCATTTTTATTCAACACTGCTACATTACTATTTCTTCAATTTATGCACATCATAAGATATATATTTCATCCACAAGTTAGCAAACTTATTGGCATTTGTTTCACTTTCAATAACTTCCTGCTTCAGAACACATGGATTCCTCCAGGTTTCTTGTCTGGTCTTTTCATGAGACTTCTTTCCAAACACATTATTTTCAACTTCCATAATCAATTTTGAAGGAAAACTCACACACTCTTCATGATAAATCATAATCCTAATATAACGTTTAGATGTTTTACTGGTTGGAATGAATGTATGTATATCAATATAAGATTTCCTTTATATTTTCAGATATCAATTGAATCCATTATTAAATTTGGAATCCATTATATTATTTATTCACAGTATTGTCTATTCATGCATTATCTCTATATTCATATCACAGGGTACACCTATTTGTACCCCCAATAATAATTTGTACATTTCGACACAGAAGCAATGGTCACACTTATTATTTTACCAATGTAAATGTCAGGCGAGCATCGGAGGAAGAGACTACCAGGGACTGTCTAATGCAACAGCCAAAAGTTTATGGGGGTCCAACATGCTGGGGCTCAGAGCTCCCTTGAATAGAGCAGAGAGCCCTGAGAACAGCTTAAGCAGAGCTTATATACTTTCCTTGGAGAGGGCAGGGAGGGAAGATTATTGATGGGTCAGCGCGAGTGGGCAGTTTGCGTGCAAATGGGTGAGGGAGTACATTCTGCAGTTTTGCAGTTGGTACAGAACATTCAGGGAACAAGATTAGCGAACAGTTCTCAAGATATCAACAGTGTTTTGTTAAGCATACCGTAAAACTGGAAGTGACAATTACCTATTTTATTTACCTTTCATTCCCCACTTTCTTTTGGTTACATTAAATTATAATAGTGATCATTGAGGATGTCACATTTTATGTTTGCTAGTGTGGTATATTGATTTCTGATTACCATAAGTTTAACTTGTCCAATTTGAGCTTGGAGAAAGGAAACTACACGGTTGAGCAAACAGGGTCCTACAGTTAGCAATAATGTGAGGATTATTAATGGACCGGCCAGGGCTGATAAAAGCATAGTTACCCAGGGGGACTCTGTGAACCAAGACTCAAACCACCCTTTTTGGGCCTCTCTCTCTTGTTGATGCTCTTCAATGCATCTTCTTAATTTAATCATAGATTCTTTTACAACTCCAGTATGGTAGGCATAATAACAACATTTTTCCCTCAATGCAGGACAAAGGCCCCTTCTCTCATGAAGAGGAGGTCGAACCCTCGCCTGTTCTGTAAAACAACTTCAGAGAGAGAGGTTAAAGATTCTTGTAAAGCTGTGATGGTGGTTTTTTAATATCTTTAAGTTTTGGTCTATTGCTGCTTCTAATTGGGTCATTTGTTGTGTCCCATGGATTAGGGCAGTGGTTCCTGTGCCCTTCTCTGCAGCAACTACTATTCCTCATAGGATGGCTAAAGTGAAGGATACAGGTTGCCAGCGGAACCGGGTTGTATGCCCCCCTATTTGAAATTTAAATGATCCTGCCTCATGATAGAGCACTCGGGGAAACATCTGCACCATTACATAATTAATCACATCTGTTGATAATTTTATGAATAAACAATGTTTAAGTATATAGAATTATACTGTTGTAGGTATGGACAAGGCAAGGCACCTAAGATAGCACCAAAGATAGGGAAACAGTCCTATTTGGTTGCAACCGGATATAGAGGGCATTGCTTCTGTTGTAATCAATTAATCCCCTGAATCCCAAGTTTAGGTAGTTTCAGAATTTTGTACCCAACATATAAGGGAAAAGACTCAGAAATTCACAGTCTGCAGAAGTTCACAAAAAGCAGTTTTTGGTTCTGTTTTTATTTTCCTCTTCTCTGGGAAAGATAACTTATTAAGGACACCTGGGAGGGGGAGAGCTTTTTTTCTTCTCTTTTATTTTCTCCCTGCCAGCTGTTACCATGGAGCCCAGTTGGTAACTTCTTTATCTTGGAAATGTAGCCATCTCTGGAAGCCTCAGCTCAAGGCCAGAGGCCTTGTTCACATATTTTGTGAAAAACTAGTAAGGGGGTGTCTAGCTTAGAAGGGCTGATTTTTCCAGCCAGTGGCCAAGTATAACAGAGCAACACGAAAAGAGGAAGTTTATCTACACTGAACTCTTTTATAAAGACTTTGTTGCTGAAAGTCCTAAAGTCAGCCACGATGAAGACTTCTGGAGAAGGCCATTTAAGATTTTTCTGTGGGCCTGGTACAGAGGGGAAGACGGGGAAGGCGGGGGGTGAGAGCAGTTCTGTGGTTCTGAGAATGAGGAAAAAGAGATATAAAAGAATAATGGGAAAAGGGTTTGGGATTTTCCTGGCAACAAAACTTGAGCAGTAGAACAGGTAGAGCAGATGGGAAGACGGGAATGAGTATCTAAAAAGCCTGTGAGGGACTTTAAATTCTTAGTAACCTGTTTTTAGTGATGACAAAGCAACTTTAAAGGCCATTTTCATTACATCTTGGATAGGCGTCTGAGGGCACTCCTCAGCTGGTTTGAGCTTTGGGTTAGCTGGTAAGAGGACCTGGTGGGACCCGGTGTGGGCACTGACAGGAGAAGAGAGGAGTGAGTGGGTGGAAGGGTACCTCAGTACCTGCTGCCTCAGCATGGGGGCAATGGTCTGAGAACCAGAGGAGGTTTGGGGTTTTGATCTAGTAATTGGAGGGGAGAAATCAGGTTGTTGATGTGAGAGTGACAGCAGAGAATCTGGAGCAGAAGGATCTATTGGAGAAACATATTTCGTGATGTGAGCAAAGGAGTGAAAAGGCCTACACATAGGGGAATTTTCTTCAATCCTTTTGATCACTTGCCGAAGTTGAAATAGTCACACAGAATTTGAGGATCTAGAGACCCCTCTGGGGGCCATCGGTTTTGGTTGTCTAATTGGTAATATGGCCAATGCTGTGAACTGAATTTGATGAGGAGTTTGGGTTCCACCAGGCAGCCCCTGTATGCTCACATCCCCATGACTTACGGAAGAAGACGGCATTTCCCCCACACAGCCGTTGTTGTTTGTGGCTTTGATAGTCCACCGGGCAAACATAGTAATCTAGGCTAGCCAACCTGCATCAGGCTTGCGTGTTCCTACATCCATAATGTTTGTTTCCATTATCTATGGTACGGGAGAAATTTAATGGAATTTTAGTGGGATCCTCTTCATCAGAGATATCCCAATTGGAAAGACGTATACCCAGCTGACAAATATCTGGGTGGAGAGTTGGCCACCAGGTCCCTAAGGGGGCTGTATGTGAGACAGACCATACTTCTTGTCTAATTGGATTTGTGATCAGCCATC
Organism: Callospermophilus lateralis; assembly: GCF_048772815.1. Lineage (NCBI taxonomy): Eukaryota > Metazoa > Chordata > Mammalia > Rodentia > Sciuridae > Callospermophilus > Callospermophilus lateralis. Next base: position 115,866 of record NW_027512430.1, read on the forward strand.
GCTGCTGAATGGGCTGATGATGGTTAGGACTAGTGGTGGCCAAGGGGAGAGTCTATAGCCTTATCCACATGGCAAATATGCAATTTGAAAGGGTTACCAGTCTTTTCCACTTTCAAGCCAGTGTCTGGACAGGGCACAGGCTTGAGATGAGAATTAGGATCCAGGAAGTGATTCCATCTACCTTTACCACTGTAGGTTTTATAATTAGCACCTGGTATGGTCCTGTAAAACGGGGTTCCAGGGATGACACCTGATGTCATCTTATGTAGATGAAGTCTCTTTTTTGATATCGATGTGGAGTCTCCTCTTCACCAGGTTGGTAGGCAGTGGCCAGCTGTTTTGACAGGTATCCCTGAGTTCTTTCAATAGCTTTAAGTTTGTCAAGCAAGGGGGTGTGGAAGGGATCGGTAGGTCTTAGAGTTGTGGTTAGGTCCTTACTGGAGGAGGGGCCCCATAGAGAATTTTATAGGAGGTGAGGTTACACAAAGAAACAGAGGGAGTATTTCTTGCATGAAACAGTGCATAAGGCAGGAGCATAGTCCAATCTTTGATGCCCTCTCTAAGCTTAATTTCGTTAAGGTCTCTTTAATGGTTCTATTAATTTTTTTAACCTGTCCTGAGCTCTGCGGTCTATAAGCACAATGTAACTTCCAATTTATCCCCAGGATCCTGGCTAACCCCTTACTTACCTGGGCCATGAACGCCGGTCCATTATCAGACCCTATTACCTTAGGTAGGCCGTATCATAGAAAAATATCTTTCAGAATTTTCTACCACCATTTGTGCCTTTTTTTTTGTGGGGAAGGCTTCAATCCATCTTGAAAATATATCTACAAACACTAGGAGATATTGAAGTCCATACCTTGCTGGCTAAATTTCAGTAAAGTCCACTTCCCAGAATTTCCTGGTCTGGTTGCTCATAGGCGCTTTCCTACAGGAAGCTTGGAAGGGTAATTGTTCTATTGACAGAACAGACAGGGTTTTGTTACCAGTTCAGTTATGTCCTTTCGCTGTGAGTTGGTTAGTGGAAAACTCTGTTCTTGATCCTTCAGGAATGCCTGCAGTTTCTTTGGACCAAGGTGTGTGAATTGATGTACATTTTTAACGTAGTGTAGGGCTTTCTGAAATTGCAGGCTTGGCTCAGTGAAGTTGAGGAGTTCAGTGCCAGTGTCGTAAGATGTTATCAAAAGCTTGCTGGTGCTCAGGGGTCCATTGGAATTGGGCATCTCCCTTTAACAGCGGGTATAAAGGAGAAGTTAAGGACACAAACACAGGAATCCATAACCTGCAAAAACCAGTAGTCCCAAGAAACTCTTTGTGTTGTCTGCTGCTGGGGGGGGGGGTATCTGCACAACCGTTTGTTTTCTGGGCTCAGTGAGCCAACGTTTACCACCTCTAAGGGAATAGCCCAGGAAGACTACTTCTTGCTGGCAAATTTGGGGTTTTTTGGAAGAAGCTCTATACCCGAGTTGAGCAAGCTTACATAATAGTGCTTGGTTCCCAGACTCACAGTTTTCCTTGGTGTTGGCTGCAGTAGCAGGTCATCCACGTATTGAAGCTGGGTGACTTTGGGGTGCATAGTTCTGAAGTTGTTGACATCTCTGTGGAGGGCTTCATCAAAGAGAGTGGGGGAGTTTTTGAACCCCTGTGGGAGTCTAGTCCATGTTAGTTTACCATACGTTCCGGTTTCTGGGTCTACCCACTCAAAAGCAAACAGAAACTGACTGTCTTTATGCAGAGGCATGCAAAAGATAGCATCTTTATGTCCATACCATTTCTACTCAGGGTTCAGAGTGATAAGCAGATTGTACAAATTATTTACCGTGGGGTGAATGTCCTGCACTCTGTTGTTGATCTCTCTTAGGTCTTGAACGGGGATAGTCCCCAGTTCCTGGATTTTTTACTGGTAGCAGGGGAGTGTTCCAGGCCGATTGACAGGGCCTTAGGACCCTAAAGCCAGATATTTCTGAATATGGGGCCTTAACCCATTTTTAGCATTTTTGCTCAGAGGATGTTGTTTGACATTGATTGGGGAGGCTGAGGTTTTTAACTCCACTGTTCTTGGAGGTTGTTTCATGGCTAGTCCTAACCCAACAATTTTTGCCCAGGCATCTGGGTAATCTGTTATCCATTTCTGGGGTAGCTTGCCTGTTTGATCATTCTTGGGGTGTGTGAAAAGTGGATGTTCATCTTTGACTGACATTTATAAAGCCATGACTATAGGAGTTTTTAATGAAGGATTTAGAAATTTCATTTTGGGGCCTTCGGGGTTAAAAGTTGTTTTGGCCCGGAGCTTACTGAGCAGATCTCTGCCCATCAATGGGGCCAGGCATTCTGGGATTACTAGGAAGGAATGTTGGATTTTTCCTTTCCCCATGTCCATGGTCCTCTTAGTTGTCTAAGTCTGATATTTACTGCTGTTAGCCCTTTGAACTAGAGACCTTTTATTTGATAGAGGGCCCAGTGGGGCCTTAAGGGCTGAGTATACTGCTGCTGTATCCACTTCAAAGTTTATGGGGTCCCCTTCACTTCAAAAGTTACCCTGAGCTCGGGGAAGGGATCTGAGCCCCGACATTCTCAGTCAACCTCCAGAGTCAGAAAGGCTGTCTGGCGTGGCTGTCTCTTTCTAGGGCACTTTTTGGCTCAGTGTCCTTTTTCTTTACAGTAGGCACATTGATCTGAGGCCAAGGGTGGCCTCTGGTGGGGACCCAGGTATTGTTTCTTGTCTCCCTGTTTCTTAATTTCTGGCCTATTTATTGTTGTGACCAGGACCTTAGTTAATACCTTCATCTGTCTTTTTCATCTGTCATCCTCCCTTTGCTCCCTTTCATTCTCTCTGTTTCTCTCTTATAGGATACTTTCTCGGCTACCCTGAGTAAATCTCTCAAAGTCATATCTTGTAATCCATCTAAGTATTGTAACTTTCTTTTAATATCCAGATCAGCTTGCCCAGTGAAGGCCATCATGACATATGTCTTTTGATCCTCTGCCTGAAGATCGAAAGGAGTATATCTCCTATACGCCTCCATAATTCTCTCTAGAAACATAGAGGGATATTCATCAGGCCCTTGAATAATCTCTCTTACCTTGGCCAAATTATTTGGTTGGCTAGCGGCCGGTTGGAAACCCACTATTAGGGCCCGGCAATAAGTGGACAGATGCTCCCTACCTTCAAAGGTGTCGGGGTCCCAGTTGGGTCAGTTCAAGGGTAAGCCGGCTTTGATTATGTTGGGAAGTTGTGTTGGTCACCCATCTGGTCCGAGGATATTTTTTTCTAGCTTCCAGAAAGTTTCTCTCTCGTTCCTCTGTCATGAAGAGAATCCCTAGGATTTGTTGGCAGTCATCCCAAGTAGGCAGGTGTGAAAACGCCAGGGAGTTCTTTGAGTTCTTTTAGCCGGGCCAGCTTTCTCCAGGGAAGGAGGGGCTGTGTGTGTGACAAGGGGGAGTCATCTGGTGGGCGCTGGGCCGGCCTAGCTTTCTCCAATGGCAGAGAGGCTGAGTCAGCAGCAAAGGAATCACTTAGAGGTTGTTGGGGGTTGGTGGACGACGGCAGCGGATAAGAAGGGTAGGAGAGTCCAGTAGAGTCTTGAGACTCAGGGAGAACAGAGGTTGGAGGAGGAAGAGCAGAGGGTTTGTGAGATAGAATTATGGTGGAAGGAGTAGGAGTGGGCGCAGAGACAAAGAAAGGCTTCACCCATGTAGGAGGAGATTTGCAGAGGTCCTGCAATGTTAAGATATATGGCTGTTGATCTGGATGTCTATGTGGCCCCGGTTGAAAGACAAAATCTCTGACGTTTCAAATTAGTGGGAAGTAGATGTTTCTAGGGGCTATCCAACTCCAAAGGTGGGTCATTCTGAGGCACAGAGGGTCTGCCAGGTCCAGCAATTTACTGAAAAAGAAAGATTCTGGGCCTTGCACAGACTTTGGTCCAGTGATCAAGGGTCAGGAAGAGAGGTGTTGAAGTGCTCTGTCCCAAAATGAGAGATACACAAACAGTGAAAGAAATCACACACTACACTGACAAGACAAGACAATAAAGACAGGCAATGGACGTCCAATACTGAGGCCAGGACTGAGTAGCCGGCAAAACCTGATGGGCTGGCAATACTGAATCCGAAGCAAAATATCACTGAGTCAAGGAGACTATTGTTCCTCAATTTCCTGAGTCCTCTGGGGCATCCCCCAGGGACGTGGCCTGTGGCTCTGTGACACATATGTCAGCCTCTGTCAGAGAGAGCTCACGCTCATCACCAATAGCCATTTTGCCAAGCCCTAACCTGAAACCTAAAACCAAAAAGAGTTCCCTTACTTACCCTGAAAAGAGCCCCTTGGGGATCTTTCATCCGCCGCTGCCGGATCTTGCTCGTGCCTCCAGATGTAAAGGTCGGGCAAGCATCAGAGGAAGAGACCACCAGAGGAATGTCTCAAGCAACAGTAAATGGTTTATTATGGGTCCAGCATTCTGGGGCTCAGAGCTCACTTGAATAGAGCAGAGAGCAATGAGAACAGCTTAAGCAGAGCTTATATGCTTTCCTTGGAGAGGGCAGGGAGGGAAGTTTATTGATGGGTCAGGGCAAGTGGGTGGTTTGCGTGCAAACGGGTGAGGGTATACATTTGCAGTTTGGCAGTTGGGGACAGCACATTCTGGAAACAAGATTAGCAAACAGTCCTCAAGACTTCAACAGTGTTTTGTTAAGCATACAGAAAAACAGTAAGTAACAAGTACCTATTTTATTAACCTTTCACCAAAGCCTAAATGGAAAGTGAGCATGGATTACTAAACACATCCATATCCAGGTTGCCTAACGCTCTCAAATCAATCCTATTGGTGACTACATATTTGTTTCTTCTTAAGATAATATATTCAACCTCAACCCTGTTGAAAATGACTAATCCTATCACTCACTTTATATTTTCCTGATTTCCTAATGTCTCTATTGATATCTGCTTTCCTACATATTTTCCCCAGTTCATCATTGTGACTGACTCTTCACATGTGCTGACATTTACATTCACTCTTTATCCGAAACCCTATTGCTAAAGAACTTTTGGTCCAAATCCTATACTCACTCTTTTTTCTAACATACCGACTATCTTCCTAATCCTAAAGACTATCCCTTTTTGACTGGATGATCTCTTCGACAAGCAATCATCCAAGGTACAAGGTCCTATGCCATTGTATATTGATTTATCTGAGACATCTGTGCAGAACATAATTCAAAGCTAAGTATCCCAATCAACAGCCCAATGCCCTTCCTGGATTCAAATCTTATCTAGATTTCTGTTTTCGAACTTATATTTCACCAATATATTCTTGTAAATATCGCAAGTTCCCAATACCATTATTCATTAAGCAGAATGATTCCTAACTCAAATGAAACATGTTATTAAGCCTAACCATACATTGTTCCCTCAAACTAACTTTACAGAAGAGCCGAGACAGAGTTTATCTTACAATACAGTAATGTAGGGGATCTTCCACCTGCTGAGAACATCAAAGGACCATGCAGAAATTATACCCTGAAGAAGTTGCAGGCAGCTATGAAGAACCTAAGAGGGGAAAAGTCATATTCCATGGCAAACAACAGGGTCAGTATGAAGGGATGTGTCTGAATCAGCCTCTCCTTTCGTAATGTAGAGAACTGATGAAACCATGCCTGTGTGGAGAGCTGTTTACAGGTGCCTATGGTTGATATACCATTCTAACTTGTGAAAGTGTCAAAGGAAGTAGGGGCAGCCTCAATTTCATGGGACCTTTCGAAGCAACTGTTAGGACAAAGTGGTGGCCAAGGTAGTGACCTCATTCAGTTCCTAAAGAAAGTGACCTCACCTCTCTTCCTTGATGATCAAAAAATCTGAAATTGTGATGCAGGAAGCCAGGCACCCAGAGCCAGTCCCAGTCCCAGTCCCAGTGGTCTCACTTGTTTGGATTTACCAAGGACAGAGTCAGTCTTCCTTGGTACCGACTGATATGAGGATTGTCAAATGGCAGAAGAGCTCTGAAGAGGGGCCTTTCCTGAGAAAGCAGGTATTGGTTCACCACTGGCTCCTGACAACTTCACAGTGTTGGCCAAGGAGACCAGATCTGAGAAAGGACAGGCCATTTCAGGGGAACATAGTATGGCCCACCAGTTAGAGGACACTCCAGATAGTCACAGACCTACTTGGGTTAAGGAGGTGCCTTTGTGGGTGTTCAGTGAGTTTGTGCTTTTCTCTCATGTTCTGAGAATAGATAGAAAAGGCAGTTTTTTTGGGTTGGAGTGGACTGTTTCTAGTAAGTCGTTTGACAAGGCTAGTGTTTCTAAGTCTTGAGTATCCCACTGTGTCCGTGGTTGTAGACATTAGAAAAGAGAAGGCATCAAAGGATGTGTCCTGTCTAGTAGAAAACTTCCCAGCATTCATCCTGCCTAATTGAAGAATGGACTTTGGTTTGCCTTATGGATGGGCAACACCTACTAAATTCCTAAGTTCCTGTTTTCTTCCTGAATTCTGGCCACTCTCCAGAATAGTCTCATGGTTTTGTTTCCAAGATATGTACCACCTCCAAGCTCTGAGACATGTCCATATACTTGATAGCTGTAGAGAATGGGAACATCCTAGAAAACTCAGATATCAGTGTGACCCGGAAATTCTCAGTGGAGAAACCCTGCTTTGGTTCATTTGCTTACCTATGGTTCTGTTGTCCTGAATGTCAGGAAGGTCTTTGCCTCAGGCCACCCCTTTGTGAAGCCTGAAGAAAACAGTTTTCAAATGGAAATGAATGGGCATCACCTGTGGATCTTTGCTTAATTGCTTGTAAAAGGATGTGTCTAAATCAGCCTCTTGGCCCTGTATGAGGTTGTGGCTTAGATTCTCAGCACATGATGGATCTAAAGATAGATTGCATGTGTGCAATCAAAACAAAAATGGCCAAAATCTGTCATTGTTGATGAGTCTCTTGCCTTCCTCTGTTAGGATTCTGACCTCTATCAAGTGAGAATAGGGATCCTTTAGGTCAAATGAGTTCTTTCAAGAACTGCAGAGGTGCTTGTGTTTTCTTGTGACTCCAAATCACTTAAAGAATCTATCCCTGAGAGTCAGTAGGCCTCAAATTGGAGAAGCAGGCCTATTGGATCACTCCAGGTTCACAGGAAGGGTGACCATGCCACCCTGACTTTAGGCAAATGAGGGGCAAGGAAGATTATTTCGGACACTCTCTTGGGATGCGTCCCACATGAAAAACTCCAGCCAGAGGTAATGATGAGTGTCTCTCTGGAAGAAGGTGAGGACCATGTGGAAGTGTTTTGGTTTTAATTGTAGTCATTCGTGTGGCAGTTGGAAGAGATGACTGGATCCACCTGGGCTTGAACTCTGGTGTCATTCCCCTTAAACACTCAGTTCTGGATCAATCATCAAAGAAGTATTGCCATGAATTGTGTTAAGAATTTAGGAGGCCATGCATGAGAGTCTCCGTTGGAAACTGAGATCTAGTCCTAGGGTGGCTTTCCACATAGCACTGGGAATCTCAGCCAGGATATCAAATTATTTTTTTCTGAAAGACTTGGAAGCCATATTTGCTAGTCAAAACACACATGGACCTCAATTGTAGACCTCGATGGGCCTGGATTCATGTGACTTTTAGGCCACTCTTTGGGAAGCCTTGCCTGTGAGAGTTCTTCAAATTTTTCATTGAAATGAGCTTCCTCACCATTGAATGATTCCTGAATGATTTGAAAGCCATAGTGCTTCCAACTTCATAATTGAAAATTGGCTAGATAAATACCATGAAATTTTTGAAATTCCAATGACCAGGTGGCAATGAAGAACATTTGGATGTCCTGTTGCTGATCACGAGTGTACCAGACAGTGCCTTGATTGACTGGTTTTGATGAAAATGGTGTAGAACAGAGATCTCAATAATTTGGATCCTGCTGAGTAGTGGGCCTAGAGCAGTGGTGAGCAAATGTGTGATAAAACATCTGAGGTGGGGCCATGTGGATCTGCCATTGGCTTCCAAATGGTTTGTGACTGACATGGTGCAGCCAGCAGACCCTTATATGTAAAGGCAACTTGTTATATGGAGAGGTTTCAGTGCAATGTTCAGAATCAGGTTGCTATGGTCAAGGGGGCATCCTATGTGGTATACAAGCCCTGTTGGTGCATTCTCCTGCAGACCCTGATCCACCACACGTGACAGAACTCGCGGCAACACTCTGTCCCAGTTGAACTCCTTGTATTTCGTGAAGCAAATACCAAACTCCGAGTGCAGCAGGAAGAAACATTAGGAAAAGTGGAGGATGATAAAATGGCTTCGCAGTCCATATGGGGAGACACTTAGCCCCCAGTGGCCACAGTTTACATACAAGAGAGAATTCAGCACTGCTGCTTCATGTTTATTGGAAAATTATAAACCATGTCCTCCAGATCACAGAGATGAAGACGCAGCTTTGATGGTCTCACTGGAAAGGAAGCTAAAGATCCTCACAAAAACATATATTTCAAGTGCCCAACCTAGAGACAGTTTCTCCAGACGTCTTTAGGCAGGCAAATCTCCATGTTTGTAGAGTTTTTACACTGTCCCTTACTTTTGGAAACTCCTCTACAATCTCCAAGGTTGTGAACCCTAAGCATTTTCAATTTCAGATATGTATTCAAAGATTTTCTAACTCTTCTCCTCTAATTGTGTCTTACTTGGGGTGAAGGTAATGTCAAGGCATTGTTCTGAATGAGAGTGGGAAAATTTTTTTGTAGTACACATTTGCATACACATTGATCCATTTTCCAATTTTCCATTCGAAATACTGAATCCCTGACACTAACTCATACCCTACTAGACTCTGACTACTAATCCTAATATGATGGAGAAAAATAAACAAAAAAAATGAAAATACAAGCAGTTCAGAGGAGGCATGGTGTATAGTTGGACTTCCCTCTTGCATGATAAAGGGTCGGTTTTATAAATCTACTCAATTTTTAATTGAAATAGTCCTCCATGTGTTTTTTTTTTAAAGAGAGAGTTAGAGAGGAGAGAGAGAATTCTATAATATTTATTTTTTTAATTATCGGCGGACACAACATCTTTGTTTGCACGGGGTGCTGAGAATCGAACCCATGCCGCACGCATGCAAGGCGAGCGCGCTAACGACTTGAGCCACATCCCCAGCTCTCTCCATGCGTTTTTAAAGTTAACAAATATGTGAATTCCTGTCTCCCTTTCTCTGTAGCCTACTCAGCACATGTACTTTTTATATGCACATATAGATTCCTACTTGGTATCACACGTATATTTTTATGAGTTGGCTGACTTGGCAGAAACAAATTGTAAGAAGAGATCAGTCCTCCTAAACGCTGTTGGAACTGAAAATCCAAACTATGGGTGAGCTTCCTATTAGAACAATATTATACATAAACCCATGTTTAGTAAAATAAATATTTTTGCATCTGAGGGTGATATATATTACATGATGAATTACGATTGGCATATATATATATTGATACTTTTTAATGAATTTTTGTGTTTTTTTGTCTATATATATATATATATATATATATATATATATATACATACACTCTACAGATTTTATAAAATATGAAATATATTTGTCTTATATACACTCCGTAAATTCATTCATGTTCATGTATGTGGATTTATAATCAACTTTTCACAAGATTATTCTCAGAAATAATCATCTACCTGAAATACATATTTGTTTCCCAGTGCTGAAAACTAACTTCAGTCAATGGTGCTTACAAATCCTAATATTTCTACAGTAACTGACCCAGTTTAACATCAATGCAAGTATATTCCTATGGGACATGATGTCTATTTTGACATTCATTTTAATTCAACACTGGTACATTACTATTTCTTCAGTTTTTGCACATCATAGGTTATATATTTCATTCACAAGTTCAGAAATTTATAGGAATTTGTTTCACTTTTAATCACTTCCTGCTTCAGAACACATGTATTCCTCCATGTTACTTGACTGGTCTTTTCATGAGACTTCTTTCCAAACACATTATTTTCGATTTCCATAATCAATTTTGAAGCTAAACCCACACACTCTTCAAGATAAACCATAACATTAATATTACCATTAGATGTATAAGTGGTTGGAATGAATGTGTGAATATCAATATAAGATTTCCTGTACATATTCACATTTCAATTCAATCCATTATTAAAGTTGGAACCAGGTATGCTCTTTATTCACAGTATGGTCTATTAATGCATTATCTCTATATTCATAGACACAGTGTACACCTCTTTGTTCCCCCAATACTAATTTATACCTCTTCAAAACATTGCTCCCAAAAATGGTAGAAGAAATAAACATGTCACCTTATCTATCTATCTATCAATATATATATATATATATATTTCTTTTTTTATCACAGTAATATTCTGGACACAAAAAACAAAGGTTATACTCATGATTGTATCAAAGCCTAAATGGAAAGTGAGCATGGATTACTAAAAACAACCATATCCAGGTTGCCTAATGCTCTCAAATGTAAATCCTATTGGTGACTACATATTTGTTTCTTTCTAAGATTATATATTCAACTTCAAGCCTGTTGAAAATGTCTAATCCTATCACTCAGTTTATACTTTGCCTGATTTCCTTATATCTCTATTGATATCTGCTTTCCTACATATATTCCCCAGTTCATCATTGTGTCTGACACTTCACATATGCTGATATTTACATTCAATGTCTACCCGAGACCCTATTGCTAAAGAAATTTTGGTCTAAATCCTATACTCACTCTTATTTCTAAACCTACTGACTATCTTCCTAATCCTACTGACTATTGCTTTTTGACTCGATGTTCTCTTCGACAATTAATTATCCAAGGTATAAGGTCCTAAACCATTGTATTTCAATTTGTCGGAGACATATATGCAGAACATAATTCAAACCTAAGAATCCCACTCAAGGACCCAATGCCCTTCTGACTTCGAATCTTACCTAGATTTCTGTTTTCATACTTACATTTCACCTATATATTCTTGTAAATATCACAGGTTCCCAATACCATTATTCATGGGGCAGAGAGATTCCTAACCCAAAAAAAACATGTTATTAACCCTAAACATACACTGTTCCCTCAATCTAACTTTACAAAAGAGGAGGGACAGAGTTGGTCTTACAATACAGGAATGTAGGGGATCTTCCACCTTCTGAGAACATCAAAGGTCCATGCAGAAATGATCCCTGGAGAAGATATAGGCAGCAATGAAGGACCTGAGAGAAGAAAAGTCATCTTTTATGGTAAACAACCTGGTCAAGATGAATGGATGTGTCTGAATCAACCTCTATCTTCTAAATGTAGAGAAGATGGACCAAATCAGGCCTGTGTGGAGAGCTCTTCCCAGGTGCCTATGGTTGATATACCATTCTAACTTGTGAAAGTGTGACAGAAAGAAGGGACAGACTCCATCTCATGGGACCCTTAGAAGTTACTGTTAGGACAAAGAGGTTGCCAAGGCAGTGACCTCATTCTGTTCCTGAAGGAAGTGACCTCACTTCACTTCCTTGGTGATGGAACTCTCTGAACTTGGGATCCAGGAAGAGAGGCACCCAGAGCCAGTCGCAGTCCCAGTCCCTGTGGTCTCACTTGTTTCAATTTACCAAGCACAGAGTCAGTCTTTCTTAGTACCAACAGATGTGAGAATGGCCAAATGCCAGGAAAGCTCTGAAGAAAGACCTTTCTGAGAAAGCAGGTATTGGTTCACCGCTGGCTCCTGACAACTGCACAGAGTTGGCCAAGGAGACCAGATTTGAGATACAACAGGCCATTTTGGGGGAATATAGTATGGTCCACCATTCAGAGGACACTCCACAAAGGAGGTGCCTTTGTGGGTGTAGGTGTGTGTATGGTTTTTTCTCAAGTTCTGAGAAGATGTAAGAAAGGCTGTTTGTTTGAATTGGCGTGGACTGTTTCTAGTAAGTCCTTTGACAAGGCGAGTGCTTCTATGTCTGTGTATCCCACTCTGTCCGTGGTTGTAGACATTAGAAAAGAAAATGCATCAATGGATGTGTCCTGTCTAGGAGAAAGCTTCGCAACATTCATCCTGCCTGATTTATTAATGGACTGCAGCTTTCCTTATTGAAGGGAAACACCTGCTATCTTTCAAAGTTTCTGTTTACATCCTGAATTCTGGACACTCTCCAGAATTGCCTCATTGTTTTGTGTCCAAGATATGTACTACCTCCAAGCTATGTGATATGGCTATGTACTGGATAGCTGAAGGGAAAGGCGAGCATCTCAGAAAACTCAGATATCAGTGTGAACAGGAAAGTCTCAGTGGAGAAACCCTGCTTTGTGCGTTTTGTTTACCTATTGTTCTGTTGCCCTGAATTTCAGGAAGGTTTTTGCCTCAGACCACTCCTTTGTGAATATCAATTCAATCCATTATTTAAAGTGGAACCAGCTATACTATTTATTCACAGTATGGTCTATTCATGCATTATCTGTATATTCATAGACACAGGGTACAGCTTTTTGTACAACCAATACTTATGTATATGTCTTCAAAATATTACTCGCAGAAATGGTGAAAGAAATACTCATGTCACCTAATCTACATATACATTTTATCACAGTAATATTCTGGACACAAAATGCAAAGTTCACACTTATTATTGTACTAAAGCCTAAATGGAAAGTGAACATGGATTACTTCCATGTTCAGGTTGCCTAATGCTCTCAAATATCAATCCTATTGGTGACTACATATTTGTTTCTTCCTAAGATTATATATTCAAAATCAACCCTGTTGCAAATATCTAATCATATCACTCACTTTATACTTTGCCTGATTTTGTAATATCTCTTTTTTTATTGTTACGATGAGCCAATTTAGTACTTTTTTAATTTTTTTTTCATCTTTCATACATTTGATTCAAGTGAGTTATGCATTTCCATTTTTACCCCAAATACAGATTGCAGAATCACATCAGTTACACATTCACAATGTTTACATAATGCCATATTAGTGACTGTTGTATTCTGCTGACTTTTCTATCCCCTACTATCCCCCCTCCCCTCCCCTTTCATCTTCCCTCTCTACCTCATCTGTTGTTGTTCCGTTCTCTCCCTTCCCCCCCTTTCCCCTCACAACCTCGTATATGTGATTTCGTATAACGATGAGGGTTCTTTCCGTTTCCATGCAATTTCCCTTCTCTCTCCCTTTCCCTCCCATCACTTGTCTCAGTTTAATGTTAATATTTTCCTCATGCTCTTTCCCTCTGTTCAGTTCTTAATTGCTCTCCTTAAATCAAAGAAGACATTTGGCATTTGTATTTTAAGGATTGGCTAGCTTCACTTAGCATAATCTGCTCTAATGCCATCCATTTCCCTGCAAATTCCATGAATTTGTCATTTTTTAGTGCTGCATAATACTCCATTGTGTATAGATGCCACATTATTTTTTATCCATTCATCTATTGAAGGGCATCTAGGTTGCTTCCACAGTCTGCCTATTGTGAATTGTGCTGCTATGATCATTGATGTGGCGGTATCCCTATAGCATGCTCTTTTATGGTCCTCAGGGAATAGTCCGAGGAGGGCGATAGCTGGGTCAAATGGTGGTTCCATTCCCAGCTTTCCCAGGAATCTCCATACTGCTTTCCATAATGGCCGCACCATTTTGCAGTCCCACCAGCAATGTACAAGTGTACCCTTTTCCCCATATCCTCGCTAGCACATATTATTGTTTGACATCCTAATGGCTGCCAATCTTACTGGAGTGAGATGGTATCTTAGGGTGGTTTTGATTTGCATTTCTCTGACTGCTAGAGAAGGTGAGAATTTTTTCATGTACTTATTAATTGATTGTATGTCTTCTTCTGAGAAGTGTCTGTTCAGGTCCTTGGCCCATTTGTTGATTTTGTAATATCTCTATTGATATCTGCTTTCCTACATATTTTCCACTGTTCATCATTGTGACTGACCCTTCAAGTGTGCTGATATTTACTTTCACACTTTAACCCAAACCCTATTGCTAAAGCACTTTTGTTCCAAATCCTATACTCACTCTTCTTTGTTAACCTACCGAATATCTATCTAATCCTACTTACTATCCCTTTTTGACTGGATGTTCTCTTCGAATTTTAATCATAAAAGGAACAAGGTCCTATGCCATTGTATATCGATTTATCTGAGATATCTGTGCACAACGTAAATCAAAGCTAAGTATCCCAATGAAGGGCCCATTGCCCCTCTGGGCTTCAAAATTACCTAGACTTTCTTTTTTCATTTATATATTTCACCTCTATATTTTTAAAAATATCGCAGGTTCCCAATACCATTATTCATCCAGCAGAATGATTTCTAACCCAAATCAAACATTTTATTAACCCTAACAATACACTGTTCCCTCAATGTAAATTTAATGAAGTGCAGGGACAGAGTTGGTCTTACAATACAGGAATGTAGGGGATCTTTCACCTGTTTAGAACCACAAGTTCAATGCAGAAATGATCCCTGGAGAATATGTAGTCAGCTATGGAGGACCTGAGAAAGCAAAAGTAATCTTCCATGGCAAAATACCTGGTCAGGATGACGGGATGTGTCTGAATCAGAACCTCTCTTCTCAATGTAGAGGAGATGGACCAAACCAGGCCTGTGTGGAGAGCAATTACCGGGTTCCTATGGTTGATATACCATTCTAACTTGTGAATGTTTCACAGGAAGTAGGGGAAGCCTCCATCTAATGAGACACTTGGAAGCAACTGTTAGGATAAAGTGTTTGCCAAGGCAGTGACCTCATTCAGTTCCTGAAGGAAGTGACCTCACCTTACTCCCTTGGTGATGGAACTCTCTGAACTTAGGATCCTGGAAGCCAGGCACACAGAGCCAGTCCCAGTACCAGTCCCAGTGGGTTCACTTGTTTGGAATTACCAAGGACAGAGTCAGTCTTTCTTTGTACCTACTGATGTTAGAATGGCCAAAAGCCAAGAGAGCTCTGAAGAGGGGCCTTTCCTGAAAAAGCAGATAGTGGCCCACCGCTGGCTCCTGACAACTTCATAGAGATGGCCAAGGAGACCATATCTGAGACAGGACAGGACATTTCGGGGGAACATTGTGTGGCCCACCAGTCAGAGGACACTCCATAGAGTCACAGACCTACTTAGGGTAAAAAGGTGCCTTTGTGGGTGTGGTTGTGAGTTTGTGATTTTGTCTCATGTTGTGAGAATAGGAAAAAAAGGTGGTTTGTTTGGTTTGGAGTGAACTGTTTCTCGTAAGTCGTTTGAAAAGGAGAGTGTTTCTATGTCTGTGTATCCCATGGTGTCCGTGGTTGTAGACATTAGAAAAGAGAGTGCATCAATGGATGTGTCCTGTCTAGTAGAAAGCTTCCCATTTCATCCTGCCCAATTTATGAATGGTTTGCGGCTTTACTTAAAGATGGGCATAACCTAATACATTCCTAATTTCCAGGTTTATTCATGAACTCTGTTCACTCTCCAGAATAGGATCATGGTTTTGTGTCCAACATATATACCACCTCCAAGCTCTGTGACATGGCCATGTACTGGATAGCTGAAGGGAATGGCGAGCATCTCAAAAAACTCAGATATCAGTGTGACCAGGAAAATCTCAGTGGAAAAACCCTGCTTTGGGCATTTTGCTTATATATTGTTCTGATGAACTGAATGTCAGGAAGTTCTTGCTCTGGCCACCCCTTTGTGAAGCCTGAAGTAAACAGTTTTCAAATGGAAATGATTGGGCATCACCTGTGGCTCTTTGCTTAATTGCTTTGGAAAGGGATGTGTCTGAATTAGCATCTTGGCCCTGTGTGAGGTTGTGGCTTAGATTCTCAGCACTAGATGGATCTAAAGAAAGATCCCATGTGTGCATCCAAAACCAAAATGGCAAATACACCAGTCATTGTGGATAAAGTCTCGCTTTCCTCTGTGAGGTTCCTGACCTCTATCAAGTGAGAATAGGGATCCTTTTTGTCAATTGAGTTCTTCAAAGCCCTGCAAAGGTGCTTGGGTTTTCTCATGACTCTAATTTACATAAAGAATCTATACCTCTAACTCAGTAGGCCTCAAATTGAAGAAGCGGTGCAGTATTAACGGCATGCCTATTTGATCACTCCGGGTTCACAGGAAGTATGTCCAGGCCACCCTGACTTTAGGCAAATGAGGGGCAAGGGAGCTTATTTTGGACACTGTCTTGGAATGTGCCCCTCATGGAAACCTCCAGCCAGAGGTTATGATGAGTATCTATATGGAAAAAGATGAGGGCCATGTGGGAGTGTTTTGGTTTAATTGTGGTCATTATGTGGCTGTTAAAGGAGATGCCTGGGTCCACATGGGCTTGAACTCTGGTGTGATTACACTTAGAGAGTGCATTCTGGATCTGATCTCAGAGAACTTGTGCCATGAATTGTGTTGGGATTCTAGGAGGGCACGCATGAGAGTCTCCCTTGGAAACTGAGATCTAGGCCCAGGGTGGCTTTCCACAGAGCACTGGGAATCTCAGCCAGGATACCACATGATTTTTTTTTTCTGAAAGACTTGGTAGGCATAGGTGACAGTCAAAACACACATGGACCTCACATTGTAGACCTCAATGGGTCTGATTTTATGTGACTTTTTGGCCACTCCCTGGGAAGCCTTGTCTTTAACAGTTCTACAGAGCATTCATCGAAATGAGGTTTCTCATCATTTAATGGTTCCTGTACAAATTGAAATCCACAGTGCCTCCATCTTCATCCGTGAAAAATGGCTAGATAAATACAATAAAATTATTGAAATTTCCATGACCAGGTGGCACTGGAGAAAATTTGGAAAACCGGTTGCTGATCATGAGTATACCAGACAGTGCCTTGATTGACTAGGTTTCATCAAAATGGTGTATAACAGAGATGCCAGTAAATTGGAGCCTGCTGAGTAGTGGGCCTAGATCAGAGGAGGGGAGGTGTGTGATAAAACATCTGTGGTGGGGCCATGTTGATCTTCCATTGGCTTCCAAATGCCTTGTGACTGACATGGTGCAGCCAGCAGACCCTTATATGTAATGGTATCTTGTTATATAGAGAGGTTTCAGGGCAATGTTGAGAATTATGTTGCTGTGGTCAAGGGGAAAAGCTATGTGGAATAGAAGCATTGTTGGTATATTCTCTTGCAGACCCTGACCCACCACACGTGACAGAACTCCCTCAAGCACTGTGTCCCAGGTGATCTTTTTTTTACTTCATAAGCAAATACAGCAGCAAGAAACACCATGAAAATTGGAGGATGAACAAATGGCTTCACAGTCCACACAGGGAGACACTTAGAACCCAGTGGCCACAGTTTACCTACAAAGATCAAATTCAGGACTGGTGTCTCATGTTAATTGGAAAATAAGAAACTATGTTTTACAGGTCACATAGGTGCAGACCCAGCTTTGATGATCTCAGTACAAAGGAAGCTAAAGCTCCTCATAACAACATATGTTTCAAGTGCCCAATCTCAGAGGAAATTTCTCAAGAAGTCTTTAGGCCAGCAGAGCTCCATGTTTATGGAGTGTTCACCCTGTCCCTTACTTTTGGAAACTCCTGTACCACCTTCAAGGTAGTGAACTTCTTAGCATATTACATTCCAGAGAAGTATTCACTGATTTTCTAATTCTTCTCCTCTAATTATGTCTTACTTGGGGCGAAGATAATGTCAAGCCATTGTTCTGGAGGAGTGGGAAGATTTTGTGTGGCACATATTTGCATACACATTGGATACATTTTCCAAATTTCCATTCGAAATACTGAATCCCTGACTCTAACCCCTACCATACTAGACTCTGACTACTAATCGTAATATGATAGAGAATAATAACCAAAACAGAATAGAAATACAAGCAGTTCAGAGGAGGCATGGTGTATAGTTGGAATTGCCTTTTGCATTATATAGGGTAGGAGTTATAAATCTAGTCATTTTTTTTGTTGAAATAGTTCTCCGTGTGTTTTGAAAGTTAACAAATATGTGAATTCCTGTCTCCTTTTCTCTGTAGCCTATTCAGCACATGTAATTTTATATGCACATATAGAATTGTACCTGGTATCACACGTACATTTTTGTGAGGTGACTGACTTGGCAAATACAAATTGTGAGAAGAGATCACTCCTCCTAAATGCTGTTGGAACTGAAAATTCAACCTATGGGTAAGCCTCCTAGTTGAACAACATTATACATAAATCCATGTTCAGTATATGAATATTTTTGGGTCTGTGGATGATATGTATTTCATGATGAATTTTGATTGGCATATATATTGCTAGTTTTTAATGTCTGTGTGTGTGTGTGTGTGTGTATATATATATATATATATATATATATATATATATATATACTCTCCAGATTTTTCAAAATATGAAATATTTGTGTCTTATTTTGCACTCCCTAAATTCATTCATATTCACGTATGTGGATTTATAATCCAATTTTTAAAAAATTATTCTCAGAAATATTCATCCACCTGAAATACATATTTTTTCCTAGTACTGAAACAGTTTTCAGTAAATGGTGCATCCAAATCCTAATATTTCGGCATTGCAAGATGGCTGTGAAGACAGTGTATCACACCCAGTGTACCCTGCCACTGCGCAAGTGAATAACGAGTTTGAGCAATGAAAAACTATCTTGTTAGGATCTTACAGGAAAATGGGTGTTTACCGAAACCTAGAAGAATGATTTCCACCACCGAGGTCCGGTAATTGAGTCTCAAACACAAGCCACTTGTGCAACTGGAGATCCATTCTGATTGATCCGCGTGACCGGCCCTGTGTCTACAAATGGTGAGGCACCACCCAGAAGCGACCAGTAAGCAGGGAGAAACGTTGCTGCGGATTCTGTGGAATCCTGCTGGCTGAGCATCCACTGAGCCCCCAGCTGAATTCGGGATTTCAGACGGGGAAGTTAGCAGTACATTTCTATGCCCCAAAGCAGAAACTCCACAAAGGAAACCAACAGCCACCATCTTGGAGAGCTGAAGTAACCACCACCACTCCCTGACAGATTGCAAGAATAAAACAGGTGTGTGTTTCTCAGCTCATCTCACATACAGAGGGGAATTCGCATAAAATATCTCCTAGGCTTTTGGGGGAGGAATAATCAGAGCAAGTCTGCATAAAGACTGGGGGAAAACTAGAGGCACCTGACCTTCATCTCCCCTTCCCATCAGCGGCAAAAATGAAACTTGTCTAGCCAGTGCGGGGCGATGGGCAAGCGAAAAAAATTAAAACAATAGAGTTCCAGGGTTCCCAATAGACACCCTCCCCACCCAACAAACGGCAGACCCAGAGAACAGTTTGAGCTGCCGAGAAGCATCACTCAGGAGAAATCTGGTCTAGCAGGAGAAATCAGGACTAGCAGGATAAACCAGGGGACTAGAGGCCAGGCCCTCCTGACTGGCTGGCTGGAGAACGCCGGCCCACTGCCAGTGTGACTGGGCAACGGGAGACCACCTTCCTGCTGGCGCCAGCCCACCTGCTGAAGCTATGTCTTGACGGCTGGAGAACGCGCGCCTGCCGGCGACCGAACGCGCAACTGTGTGGCTAGAGATCACCCACCAGCTGAAGACAGACCACAAGCTGCCCGCGCTACTGGGTGGCTGGAGACTGCCGGCCTGCCAGCGACCGGGAGCTGAAACCAACCAGAGACAATCCAGTCCACCCACCCAATTCGGACCCTCCGGCAAGGAGCCTGGGGCCCACCACAGCAGAGAGGTGACATCACTGGAGCTCGGCCATCAGAATTCCTTAACAGCGGAATCCACTTAAGCAGGCATAGTCTACCAACACAAAGGAGAGAAAACAGAGATATATAAACCCATAACAAATCTATGGAAGAGAGCAGAAACACAGCAATCAAATAGAGCTGGAAAATGACGTGAACATCATGAAAAAACAAGGGAAAACAAGGTGTACAAACAATGAAGGACAACTTATTACTACAGGAGAACCTAGAAGCATCAGAAACAGGGATAGGGAAAAAACTTAAGTCATACCTAACTCAGATGGAAAGGAATAAGAGAGAAGACATGAGGCAGCAAGTCTAAGGATAAAAGTACATTTTGAAAATGAATTAAACAAACAAATTCAAATGGCAAAGAACAAGCTTTACCAGGAGATAGAGATCTTTTAAAAAATCATACAGTAATTGTAGAAATGCAGGAAACTATAAACCAAATTAAAAACTCAAACAAGAATATTACAAACAGACTAGATCAAGTAGAAGTCAGAACATCAGATAATGAAGACAAAGTTTGTCAACTTGAAAAGAATATAGTCAACACAGAAAACATGCTTAAATCCCATGAGCAACTATTCAAGAGATATGGGATGTCATAAAAAAAACAAAATTGGGAGTCATCGGGATAGAAGAAGGCATAGAAATTCAAACCGAATGAATGAACAACATATTAAATGAAATAATTCTAGAAAACTTCCCAGAGATGAAAGATGGAATGGATTGCCATATCCTGGAAGCCTACAGGACCTCAAACATTCAAAACCATAATAGACAAACTCCAAGACATATAATTATGAAGATAGCCAACATACAGAACAAGGAGAGAATATTAAAAGCTACGAAAGAAAGTAGGCAGATAACATTCAGGGGTAAACCAATAAGGTTAACAATTGATTTTTCATCACAGACATTGAAAGCGAGAAGATCTTTGAACAATGTATTTCAAACACTGAAAAATAATGGATTCCAACCAAGAATACTGTATCCAACAAAATTAAGCTTCAGATTTGACAAAGAAATTAAATCCTTCCTGATAAATAAAAGCTAAAAGAATTCGCAGACAGAACACCAGCACTGCAAAGCATTTTGAGCAAAATACTACAAGAAGAGGAATTGAAAAATAGTGCCCAAAACTAACAGCGGGAGGTATCTCAGTAAAGGGGTAAGAAAAAAACCAAAAAGTAAAAACTACCCAAATTAAAATAAATAAATAAATAAACATGACTGGAAGTACAAATCATATTTCAATTGTAACCTTAAATGTTAAAAATCTGAACTCACCAATCAAGAGACATAGGCTAGTAACCTGGATCAAAAAAATAAATCCAACAATATGCTGCCTTCGAGAGACTCATATGAAAGGTAAAGACATACACAGGCTGAAAGTGAAAGGTTGGGAAAAATCATACCACTCATATGGCCCTCGGAAGCAAGCAGGAGTGGCCATACTCATATCATATAAAATCAACTTCAAACCTACATTAATCAAAAGGGATAAAGTAGGACACTATATATTGTTAAAAGGAACCATCCACCAACAAGACATAACAATTATCAATTGGTATGCACCAAACAATTGAGCTGCAATGCTCATAAAACAAACTCGCCTCAAGTTCAAGAGTCAAATAGACTACAACACAATAATTATGGGTGACTTCAACACACCGCTCTCGCCATTAGACAGATCCTCTATAAAAAACTGAATAAAGAAACTATAGAATTCAACAGCACAATCAATAACCTTGACGTAACCGACATATATAGAATACATCAACCATCATCAAGTGGATACACTTTATTCTCAGCAGCACATGGATCCTACTCCAAGTTAGACCATATATTATGCCATTGGGCAACTCTTAGTAAATATAAAGGCGTGGAGAAAATACCATGCACCATATCTGATCATAATGGAATGAAACTGGAAATCAATGATAAAAGAAGGAAGGAAAAATCCTACATCACATGGAAAATGAACAATATTCTACTGAATGATCAATGGGTTACAGAAGACATAAAGGAGGAGATAAAAATATTTTTAGAATCAAATGACAATACAGACACATCGTACTGGAATCTATGGGACACAAAGAAGGCAGTTTTAAGAGCGAAATTCATTTCTTGGAGTTCTTTCCTCAAAAAAAGAATAAAACAACAAATAAATAAACTCACAGTACACATCAAAAACCTAGAAAAGGAAGAGCAAAACAACAGCAAATGTAGTAGAAGACAAGAAATAATTAAAATTAGAGCAGAAATCAACGAAATTGAAACAAAAAAAAATTGAAAAAATTGATAAAACTAAAAGTTGGTTCTTTGAAAAAATAAATAAGATTTACAGGCCCTTAGCCATGCTAAGGATGAGAAGAAGAGAGACAACTGAAATTACTAACATATGGAATGAAAAAGACAATATCACAACAGACAGTACACAAATACAGAAGATAATTAGAAAGTATTTTGAAACCCTATATTCCAATAAAATAGAAGATAGTTAAAATATCGACAAATTTCTTAAGTCATACGATCTGCCCAGATTCAGTCAGGAAGACACACACAATTTAAACAGACCAAAAACAAAGGAAGAAATAGAAGAAGCCATCAAAATACTACCAACCAAAAAAAGCCCTGGACCTGATGGGTATAGAGCAGAGTTCAAAAAAACCTTCAAAGAAGAATTAGTACCAATACTTTTCAAGCTATATCAAGAAATAGAAAAATAAGGAGCGCTTCCAAATTCATTCTCGGAGTCCAAAATCACCCTGATCCCAAAACCAGACAAAGACACTTCAAAAAAGAAAACTACAACCAATATCTCTAATGAACTTGGATGCAAAAATTCTCAATGAAATCCGTGTGAATTGAATCCAAAAGCATATCAAAATAGTTGTGCACCATGATCAAGTAGGATTCTTCCCCGGAATGCAAGGCTGGTTCAATATACGGAAATCAATAAATGCTATTCACCACATCAATAGACTTAAGGACAAGAACCATATGATCATCTCGATAGATGTAGTAAAAACATTCGACACAGTTCAGCATCCCTTTATGTTCAAAACACTAGAAAAACTAGAAATAACAGGAACTTACCTCAACATTGTAAAAGCTATATATGCTAAACCTCAGGCTAGGATCATCCTAAATGGCGAAAACTGAAGGCATTCCCTCTGAAATCTGGAACAAGACAGGGATGCCCTCTATCACCACTTCTATTCAATTTAGTTCTTGAAATACTAGCCAGAGAAATTAGACAGACAAAAGAAATTAAAGGCATAAAAATAGGAAAAGAAGAACTTGAATTATCGCTATTTGTGGATGACATGGTAATATATTTAACAGACCCAAAAGGGTCTACAAAGAAACTGCTAGAGTTAATAAATGAAGGATATAAAACCAACACGCATAAATCAAAGGCATTCCTGTATATCAGCAACAAAACTTCTGAAATTGAAATGAGGAAAACCACTCCATTCACAATATCCTCAAAGAAAATAAGATACTTGGAAATCAACCTAACAAAAGAGGTGAAAACCACAGAACCCTAAAGAGAGAGATAGAAAAAGATCTTAGAAGATGGAAAAATGTACCCTGTTCATGGATAGGCAGAACTAAATTCATCAAAATGGCGAAATTACCCAAAGTTCTATACAGGTTTAACGCAATGCCAATCAAAATCCCAATGGCATTTCTTGTAGAAATGATAAAGCAATCATGAAATTCATATAGAAAAACAAAAGACACAGAATAGCAAAATAAATTCTAAGCAGGAAGTGTGAATCGGGAGGTATAGCGATACCAGAGTTCAAACTTTACTACAAAGCAATAGTAACAAAAACAGTGTGGTACTGGTATGAAAACAGGCAGGTGGACAAATGGTATAGAATGGAGGACAGAGAAACCAATCCACAAAATTACAACTTTCTTATATTTGATAAAGTGGCTATAAACATGCAATGGATGAAGGATAGCATCTTCAACAAATGGTGCAGGGAAAATTAGAAATCCATATGCAACAAAATGAAACTGAATCCCGTTTTCTCACCATGCACAAAAGTTAAATCAAAATAGATCAAGGAGCTAGATATCAAATCAGAGACACTGCGTCTCATAGAAGAAAAAGTTGGCTACGATCTATATACTGTGGGGTCAGGCTCCAAATTCTTTAATAAGACATCAATAGCCCAAGAGTTAATAACAAGAAAAAAACAAATGGGACTTACTTAAACTAAAAAGTTTTTTTCTCAAGAAGAGAAACAATAAGAGAGGTAAATAGAGAGCCTACATCCTGGGAACAAATTTTTACCCCTCACACTTCAGATAGAGCCCTAATATGCAGAATATACAAAGAACTCAAAATATTAAACAATAAGATAACAAATAACCCAATCAACAAATGGGCCGAGGACCTAATCAGACACTTCACAGAGGAGGACATACAATCAATCAACAAGTACATGAAAAAATGCTCACCATCTCTAGCAGTCTGAGAAATGCAAATCAAAACCACCTTAAGATACCATCTTACTCCAGTAAGATGAGCAGCCATTATGAAGTCAAACAACAATAAGTGTTGGCGAGGATGTGGGGAAAAGTGTACACTTGTACACTGCTGGTGGGACTGCAAATTGGTGAGGCCAATTTTGAAAGAAGTATGGATATTCCTGGGAAAGCTGGAAATGGATCCACCATTTGACCCAGCTATCACCCTTCTTGGACTGTTCCCTGAGGATCTTAAAAGAGCGTACTATAGGGATACTGCCACATCAATGATCATAGCGGCACAATTCACAATAGCTAGACTGTGGAACCAACTTAGATGCCCTTCAATAGATTAATGGATAAAAAAATGTGGCATCTATACACAATGGAGTATTACACAGCACAAAAATGACAAAATCATAGAATTTGCAGGGAAATGGATGGCATTAGAGCATATTATGTTAAGCGAAGCTAACCAGTCCTTAAAAAATAAATGCCAAATGTCTTCTCTGATATAAAGAGAGCAAATAAGAGCAGAACAGGGAGGAAGAGCATGAGGAAAATATTAACATTAAACAAAGACGAATGGGGGGAGAGAAAGGGAGAGAGAAGGGAAAGCTTATGAAAATTGTAGGAGACCCTCAATGTTACACAAAATCGCATATAAAATGTTGTGAGGGGAAGTGGGGGGGAAACAATGGAGAGAATTGAACAATAGCAGATGAGGTAGAGAGGGAAGATGGGAGGGGAGGAGAGGGTGGATAGTAGGGGATAGGAAAGGTAGCAGAATACAACAGTCACTAATATGCCGTTATGTAAAAGTGTGAATGTGTAACCGATGTGATTCTACAATTCGTATTTGGGGAAAAAATGGGAGTTCATAACCCAATTGAGTCAAATGTATGAAAGATGATATATCTTGAGCTTTGTAATGTTTTGAACAACCAATAAAAATAAATAAATAAATAAATAAAGGTTTAAAATTTAGTGGGAAGAAATCAGCTAAAAATGGGTTCAGATGTATTCATTTTGCTATGCAGAAACTTTGTTTTGTGTAGTTGTAAATATCACAAATTTATTTTACCAGAAAATGCACATAAATTGAGATGAAAGGATAATTCACCTATCTTCATGAAAAATTCATAGCATTTTCTACACTTTTCATACTTCATTTTTTTCGTGAATATTTTGACATGGACAAGGTCTAGTCTTAGGCTATTCTTCCAGAATACTACCTCATCTGACAAGTTCGTACAATGTGTTGGATTGTTCTTTTCATCTTTTATTTAATAGTTTCTAGCTGATAATGTGTATTTTTCTTATCTTTATTTGGACATTATCTTTGCATTTTATGTTTTACTGGGGAAGAGACTCATCAAAAGCTCTTTATTATAAGTATCAACAATCAAACATTTAGAGCATGCAATTATTCTTAATTTTGCATGAAAATAAATTTGTACCATTTTTCTTAAAAGATGTTGTATTATTAATAATGTCCCTACTGTAATAAGTAACTACTTACAAGAAGAATTAAACAATTGACTTTATATCAATTATGAACATGAAAAGTACTAAAATAAGTATTTGGCAATTAATACACAATTGATAGAAATAGAAATCACAAGAACGCCATTTAAAATGTCAGTGCATATGGTCCTTAAATAATAGGTTGTTCAAATAAAATTTCTCTAATTCATAAGAGTTAATATGCCATATTACAGCTTAATGTGTTATAAAACCTTAAATTATCAGTATTGATAAATAAGAATGATACCTTTTTACTTAAATATGTTTATTTGATTTTCACTGTAAGATGTTAATTATGGAAGAATTGAGAATTAAGAAAGACTTGGTCTATATTATTTCTAACAGGAAAATCAAAGTACTTTTAAATATATATGTATATATATATATAATATATGTAATGCATATGCATGAATATAGATACATATGTGTAATAAATGTATTGTAATATATCTATCAGGTGATTATAATTTTTAGATTTTCTCAAGAAAAAGAATGACTATAAAAAACAGTCTTAAACTTAAATTTCATAGCATACTACTGTTTGTAATGACATGAGAGAAAAATAGATATGGAGAGGAAACGAAAAAGGAAGGGAGAGAAGGGAGAAAATGGGGAAGAAAGTGAGTAAAGAAGAGGGACATGAGTGTATGATGTTAAGATAAAAGTGGAGGGGCTGGGTTTGTGGCTCAGTGGTAACATGCTTTTCTAGCATGTGTAAGGCACATGGTTCTATTCTCAGCACCACATACAAATAAACAAAATGAAGGTCAATCAACAACTGAAAAAATAAAAAATAAAAAAGAAGAAATATTATGAAAATTCCAAGCTTTGATGAATGTTAAATAAAAAAAATTATGTTACATAGCCTTATGTAATTTTAGACTATCCAAAATAGTCACTAAATGTTAGATTATTAGTGCTATAACTAAAAATCCATTGATCTTTCCTCTACATTCTGTGGCATGCTAGTGCTAAAATAAATTGTATTATTAATCCCCCCCCAAATCCTAATATTTCTACAGTAACTGACCCAGTTGAACATCAATGCAAGTAGACATGATGTGCATTTTGACGTTCATTTTTATTCAACACTGGTACATTACTATTTCTTCAGTTTATGCACATCATAGCATATATGTCTCATCAAAATTTCGCAAATTTATAGGCATTTGTTTCACTTTCAATCACTTCCTGCTTGAGAACACATGTATTCCTCCATGTTTCTTGACTGCTCTTTTCATGAGACTTCTTTCCAAACACATTATTTTCGATTTCCATTATCACATTTGAAGCAAAACTCACAAACCCGTCACAATAAACCATAACACTAATATTACCATTAGATGTGTAACTGGTTGGAATGAATGGTTCTATATCAATATAAGATTTCTTACTTAGTTTCAGATATCAATTCAATCCATTATTTTAAGTGGAACCAGTTATATTATTTATTCACAGTACAGTCTATTCACGAATTATCTCTATATTCATAGACACAGGTACACCTCTTTGTACCCCCAATACTAATTTATACGTCCTCAAAATATAGCTCCCAGAAATGGTGGAAGAAATACTCATGTCACCTGATCTACATATACATTTTATCACAGTAATATTCTGGACACAAAAAGCAAAGGTCACACTTATGATTGTACAAAACCTAAATGGAAAGTGAACATGGATTACTAAAAACATCCATGTCCAGGTTGCCTAATGCTCTCAAATGAAAATCCTATTGGTGACTACATATTTGTTTCTTCCAAAGATTATATATTCAAACTCAACCATGTTGAAAATGTCTAATCCTGTCACTCACTTTATACTTTGCCTGATTTTGTAATGTCTCTATTGATATCTGCTTTCCTACATATTTTCCCCAGTTAATCATTGTGACTTCCTCGTCACATGTGCTGATATTTACATTCACTCTCTTAGCGATACCCTACTTCTAAAGAACTTTTGTTCCAAATCCTACACTCATTCTTCTTCCTAAACCTACCGACTATCTTCCTAATCCTACCCACTATCACTTTTTGACTGGATGTTCTCTTCTACATTCAATCATCCAAGGTGAAAGGTCCTATGCCATTGTATATCGATTTATCTGAAACATCTGTGCAGAATGTAATTCAACGCTAAGTATCCCAATCAAGGGACAAATGACCTTCTGGGCTTCAAATCTTACTTAGATTTCTGTTTTCGTACATATATTTCACCTCTATATTCTTGTAAATATCACAGGTTCCCAATACCATTATTCATGCAGCAGAATGGTTCCTAACCCATATCGAACATGTTAATAACACTAATCATACACTGTTCCCTCAATCTAACTTTGCTGAAGAGCAGCGACAGTGTTGGTCTTACAATACAAGAATGTATGGGATCTTCCACCTGCTGAGAACATCAAAGGTACGTGCAGAAATGATCTCTGGAGAAGATGTAGGCAGCTATGAAGGACCTGAGAGAGCAAAAGACATCTCCATGGCAAACAACCTGGAAGGATGAAGGAATGTGTC
This sequence comes from Callospermophilus lateralis, assembly GCF_048772815.1. Taxonomy (NCBI): domain Eukaryota; kingdom Metazoa; phylum Chordata; class Mammalia; order Rodentia; family Sciuridae; genus Callospermophilus; species Callospermophilus lateralis. The sequence goes on from NW_027512430.1 coordinate 144,122, forward strand.
TGAATCAGCCTCACTCTTCTTAATGTAGAGTAGACCAAACCAGGCCTGTGTGGAAAGCTCTTCCCAGGTGCGTATGGTTGATATACCATTCTAACATATGAAATTGTCACAGGAAGTAGGGGCAGCCTCCATCTCATGGAACCCTTGGAAGCAACTGTTAGGACAAAGTGGTAGCCAAGGCAGTGACCTCATTCAGTTCCTGAAAGAAGTGACCACACCTCACTTCCTTGGTGATGAAAGTCTCTGAACTTGGGATCCAGGAAGCCAGGCACCCAGAGCCATTACCAATCCCAGTCCCAGTGGTCTCACTTGTTTGAATTTACCAAAGACAGAGTCAGTCTTTCTTCTTACCTGTTAAGGTCTGTAAACAAGTCAGATTGGCACCTGTTATTTTGCTGGAGAAATGTTAGAGTCTGTAAACAAGTCTGGATGGTGCCTGGCAAAATGCCAGAGGGAGTGGTTTGTGAAGTAACAAAAGCGAGCCATTAAGTGTGAAGATTCCTTATTGGTTGACTGCTGTATCTATTTTATGCTAATGAGATAGGCTGTGTAAAATGTATAAATATCGCTCAGATCTTACAATAAACGGCTCTCATTCCTGCTGCATCAACATACACAAGTTATTCGTCACCCCCCAGGTTATTCTGCTGCAGCGGGACTGCGGCAGATGGTGGCCCGTTACGGGGAGCCCTGGGACACTCACGGGTAAGGGTCGAAAAAAGCTTTCTGTCCATAGATAGGACGGGAGCAATCTGCTCGTCCCTAGGCAGATAGGGCGATAGGAAAAATGACCATTTCGAGAAAATGGAGAAGATTGATGCAGTATGTTTGTGTCTTGTTTTGTCTTGAAATGTTGTATTGTCTTTGTGATGAAAATATGGAAGGGGTGAGAAGTAAATTGATAAGAGAAAAAGGCACCCCAGTGGAACCAAGAATAGTTAGGGCATGTGTTGATAAAAGCCCAGAAACTCTAGTCAGAAAGAAAAAGAAAGTTCAGAAGAAGAAGGATTATCAGGAAAAAAGTTGCAGCAAAAGGCTATTACTGAATACTTTTCGATACTGGAGGGTGCGTGAAATGACAAGGCGGCTGCCACCTGCCCAAGCCGATCATGGCGCAGTAAGAATTTTCCAAGAGGCAGTTGAGGGCTCTTCCCCTCCCCCCTGCCCGGGGGAGCGGATCACCACTGTGAGCCCAAATCTAGACCTGACCTGGAGGCACAGTCTCGCAGGGTTTTGCTCCCTGTGCCTGGAAGAAGTTTGAGCCCACGACTCTCCCTGGGGCCATCTGGGGCTGCCCAGGATGCTACAGCTGGCAGAAGATGCCACTGGCATCCCTGAAGTTTGATCATTTCCAAGGCCAGTAACTACAATGGGTCTCCCACACCTGCAGGCTGATGAGTAATGAGTACTATTAAGGCTTATTTCAAATGTAAAAAACCTTGAGATAATGTACTAAAATTGTTCAGAAGGTTGTTTTCTTAGTGAAATGCTACAGGATTTTCTTTAGCCATCCGGAGTTCCTGCCTTCGTCCAAGTGCCGGTGAAAACAAAGGTGGAAGAATTTACAATGTTGCTGAGAACTGGAGGAAACTTCGGCTGAGAACCCGAGGAGACTTCGGAGCTATCGCTGTTTCTGCTACTACAACTTAAGCTAGCTGCCTGGAGAACTTACCTGGACTGTGATTTACCTGAACTCTGAGTTAATCTATTGAGACACTGCTTTATCTGGACTGAGACAACAGACTGTAATCTACAACAACTTGTAACTCGGTATCTTCGCTAACGGTGTCATTGCTGGTATAAGTTTTCCAAGGGCTTCTTGCATGGAGCCATCAATTTAATTGGTATTGTAACATTTTGTATCCTCCCTTTCTGTTTCTAGCAGGTTATTTATGGTGTTTCTGTAAAAAACACTATGGTCCTTATTTAAATTAAACAAAAGGGGGAAATGTTAACGTCTGTAAACAAGTCAGATTGGCACCTGTTATTTTGCCAGAGAAATGTTAGAGCCTGTATAGAAGTCTGGATGGCGCCTGGCAAAATGCCAGAGGGAGTGGTTTGTGAAGTAACAAAAGCGAGCCATTAAGTGTGGAGATTCCTTATTGTTTGACTGCTGTATCTATTTAATGCTAATTAGATAGGCTGTGTAAAATGTATAAATACCGCTCTTATTCAACAATAAACGGCTTCCAGGCCTGCTGCATCAGTCTACACAAGTTGTTCGTCACCCCCCCGGTTATTTTGCCCAGCCAGCCGGGCTACGGCACTTACCTACTGATGTGAGGATGGCCAAATGCCAGGGAAGCTCTGAAGATGGTTCTTTCCTGATAAAGCAGGTATTGGCTCACCGCTGACTCCTGACTACTTCAAGAGTTGGCAAAGGAAAGCAGATTTGAGACAGAACAAGCAATTTTGGGGAACATAGTATGGCCCACCAGTCAGAGGACACTCTGGATAGTCACAGACCAACTTGGAGAAAAGTGTTGCCTTTGTGGGTGTGGTTGTGGGTTTGTGTATCCCACTGTGTCTGTGGTTATAGACATTAGAAAAGAGAATGCATCAATGGATGTGTTCTGTCTAGTAGAAAGCTTCTCAGCATTCATCCTGCCAAATTTATGAATGGACTACGACTTTCCTTATGAATGGGCAATACCTGCTATCTTCCTAAGTTCCTGTTTTCTTCCTGAATTCTGGCCACTCTCAAGAATAGGCTCATGGTTTTGTGTAAAAGATATGTACCACCTCCAAACTCTGTAACATGGCCTTGTACTGGATAGATGAAGGGAATGGAGAGGAACTCAGAAAACTCAGATATCAGTGTGACCAGTAAAGTGTCAGTGGAGAAACACTGATTTGGGCCTTTTGTTTACCTATTGTTCCGTTGCCCTGAATGTCTGGAAGGTCTTTGCCTCAGTCCACCCCTTTGTGAAGCCTGAAGAAAACAGTTTTCTAATGGAAAATAATGAGCATCACCTGTGGCTCTTTGCTTAATTGCCATGGAAAGGGATGTGTCTGAATCAGCCTCTTGGCCCTGTGTGAGGCTGTGACTTAGATTCTCACCACCTGATGAATCTAAGGAAAGATCTCATGTGTGCATCCAAAACCAAAATGGAAAAAAGAGCAGTCTTGTGGATGAAGTCTCTCGCCTTCCTCTGTAAGGTTCCTGATTTCCATCAAGTGAGAATAGGTATCCTTTGGTTCAAAAAGTTTTTCAAAGCCCTGCAGAGGCAAGCCCATAGGTGCTTGGATTTTCTCATGACTCCAATTCACATAAAGAATCTAAACCCCACAGACATTAGGCTCAAATTGGAGAAGCAGAGCAGTATTAATGGCAGGCCTATTTGATCACTCCTTGTTCACAGATAGGTTGTCAAGCCACCCTGACTTTAGACAAATGAGGGTAGGGAGCATATTTTGGATACTGTCTTCAGCTGCGCCCCTCATGGAAACTTCCAGCCAGAGGTAATGATGAGTGTCTATGTGGAAGTAGTTGAGAGCCATGTGGGAGTATTTTGGTTTTAATTGTGGTCATTTGTTTGGCTGATGGAAGAGATGACTGGGTCCACCTTGGCTTGAACTCTGGTGTGAGTCTTCTTAGAGACTGAGTTTGGAAATTACTGCAGAGATGTATTGCCATGAATTGTGTTGGGATTTTTGGAGGCCACACATGGTAGTGGCCTTTGGAAACTGAGATCTAGGTCCAGGGGGCTTCCCACAGAGCACTGGGAATCTGAGCCAGAATATCACATGATTTTATTCTTTAAGACTTGACAGCCATAGTTGAGAGTAAAAACACACATGGACCTCACATTGTAGACCTCAATGGGCCTGGCTTCATTTGATCATTTGGCCACTCTTTGGGAAGTCTTGTCTGTGAGAGTTCTCCAGATGTTTCATTGAAATGGGCTTTCTCACCATTTGATGTTTCCAGAATGAATTAAATCCCACAGTGCCTCCAACCTCATCCTTGAAAAATGGCTAGATAAACATCATAAAAATTTGAAATTCCCATCAACCAGGTGTCACTGGATACACTTTGGATTTCCTGTTGCTGATCATGAGTGTACCAGACAGTGCCTTGATTGACTGGGTTTCATGAAAATGGTGTAGAACAGTGATGCAAATAAGTTAAAGTCTGTTGAGTAGTGGGCCTAGAGGAGTGTTTTGCAGGTCTGTGATAAAACTTCTGTGTTGGGATTATGTGGATCTGCCAAAAGGCTTGTAACTGACATGGTGCAGCCAGCAGACCCTTGTATGTAAAGGCATCTTGTTGAATGGAGAGGTTTCAGGTCAATGTTCAGAATCAGGTTGCTATGGTCAAGGGGGCAAGCTATGTGGGATAGAAGCCTGGTTGGTGCATTCTCCTGCAGACCCTGACGCACAACACGTGACAGATCTCCCTCCAGCACTGTGACCCAGTTGAATTTCTTGTATTTCCTGAAGCCAATACCAAACTCCCAGTGCAGCAGCAAGAACACCATGAAAAGTGGAGGATTAGCAAATGGCTTCACAGTCCACACGGGGCCACACTTAGCCTTCAGTGGCAAGAGTTTACTTACAAAGAGAGAATTCAGCCTTGCTGCCTCACTTTCTTTGGAAAATAAGAAACCATGTTCTGCAGGTCACATAGATGGAGACCCAGCTTTGGTGGTCTCACTAGAAAGGAAGCCATAGGTCCTGACAACAACATATACTTCAAGTGGCCAACCTCAGAGGCAGGTTCTCCAGAAGTCTTTAGGCTGGCACATCTCCATATTTGTGCAATATTTACACTGTCCCTTATTTTTGGAAATTCCTCTACCACCTCCAAGATTGTGAACTCGCAATCATGTTCCATTCCTGATATGTATTCACAGATTTTCTAACTCTTCTTCTTTTATTTTGTCTTACTTGGGGCAAAGATAGTGTCAAGGTATTGTTGTGAATGAGAGTAGGAAGATTTTGTGTAGCACATATTTGCATACACAAATATGTTCTACACCATTTTCATGAAACTCAGTAAATCAAGGCACTGTCTGGTATACTCATGATCAGCAACAGGACATCCAATGTTTCTCCAGTGCCACCTGGTCATAGGAATTTCAAAAATTTCATGGTATTTATCTAGCCATTTTTCAAGCATGAAGTTGGAGGCACTGTGGGTTTCAGTTCATTCAGCAAACATTAAATGGTGAGGAAGCTCATTTCAATGAAATCTCTGGAGAACTCTCACAGGCACGGCTTCCCAAAGAGTGGACAAAAGGTCACATTAGGCCAGGCCCATTGAGGTCTACAATGTGAGGTGCATGTGTGTTTGACTCTCAACTATGGCTGCCATTTCTTTAAGAATAAAATCATGTGATATCCTTGCTGAGATTCCCAGGCCTCTGTGGAAATCCACCCGGGGCCTAGGTCTCAGTTTCCAAGAGGGACTTTCATGCGTGGCCTCTTAAAATCCTAACAAAATTCATGGCAATGCTTCTCTGAGTTCAGTTCCAAAACCCAGTCTCTAAGGGGAATCACACCAGAGTTCAAGCCCACGTGGACCCAGTTATTTTTTCCAATGCAACACAAATGACCAAAATTAAAACCAAAACACTCCCACATGGCCTTCATCTTATTCCATATAGTCAATCATCTTAACCTCTGGCTGGAGGTTTCCATGAGGGGCCCAGCCCAAGACAGTGTCCAAAATCAGCTCGTTTGCCCCTCATTTGCCTAAAGTCAGGGTAGCCTGGGACACCGTTTCTGTGAACCAGGAGTGAACAAACAAGCCTGCCGTTAATACTTCTGTGTTTCTCCAATTTGAGGCCTACTGATTTTAGGTATCGATTCTTTAGGTGATTTTAGAGTCATGCGAAAACACAAGCACCTCTGCAGGGCTTTGAAGAACTCATTTGACCCAAAGAATCCCTATTGTCATTTGATGGAGTGCAGGAACCTAACAGAGGAAGGCAAGAGACTTCATCCACAATGAATGACATTTTTTGCCATTTTGGTTTTGGAAGCTCAAATGGGATCATTCTTAAGATCCATCAGGTGCTGAGAATCTAAGTCACAGCCACACACAGGTCCAAGAGGCTGATAAAGAGCCACAGTGAGGCCCATTCATTTCCATTTTAAAACTGTTTTCTTCAGGCTTCACAAAGGGGTGGCCTGAGGCAAAGACCTTCCTGACATTCAGTGCAACACAACAATAAGTAAGCAAAAGGCCCAAAGCAGGGTTTCTGCACTGAGACTTTCCTGGTCACACTGATATCTGAGTTTTCTGAGATGCTCGCCATTCTCTTCAGCTATCCAGTACATGGCCATGTCACAGAGCTTGGAGGTGGTACATATTTTGGACACAAATCCATGAGCCTATTCTGGAGAGTGGCCAGAATTCAGGAAGAAAACAACAACTTAGAAAGATAGCAGGTGTTGCACATCGATAAGACAAGCTGCAGTCCATTCATATATTGGGCAGGATGAATTATGGGAAGATTTATACTAGACAGGACACATCCATTAATGCATTCTCTTTTCTAATGTCTACAACAACGGACACAGTGGGATACACAGAAAGAGAAACACTCGCCATGTCAAATGACTTACTAGAAACTGTCCACTCCAAACCAAACAAACCGCCTTTCCTATCTATTCTCAGAACATGAGACAAAACAACAAACCACACCCACTCCCACAAAGGCACCTCCTTCCCCCAAGTAGGTCTGTGACTATCCGGAGTGTCCTCTGACTGGTGGGCCATACTATGTTCCCCCGAAATGGCCTGTCTTCTCTCAGATCTTGTTTCCTTGACCAACTCTGTGAGGATGTCAGGAAAAAGTGGTTAGCCACTACCTGTTTTCTCAGGAAAGGTCCATCTTCAGAGCTCTCCTGGCATTTGGCCATCCTCACATCACTAGGTACCAAGAAAACTGACTCTGTCCTTGGTAAATCCAAACAAGTGAGCCCACTGGGACTGGGACAGGGAATGCCTCTGGGTGCCTGGCTTCTTGGATACCAAGTTCAGAGAGTTCCATCACCAAGGAAATGAGGTATGTCACATTCTTTGGAACTGAATGAGGTCACTGCCTTGGCAACCACTTTGTCCTAACAGTTGCTTCAAAGGGTAATATAAGATGGAGGTTGCCCCTACTTCCTGTGACACTTTCATAAGGTAGAATGTATATCACCATTGGCACCCGGGAACAGCTCTCCACTCAGGCCTGGTTTGGTCCATCTTCTCTACAATAAGAAGAGAGAGATTCAGATTCAGACACATCCCTTCATCCTGACCAGGTTGTTTGCCATGGAAGATGACTTTTGCTCTCTCAGGTGCTTCATACCTGCCTACAACTTTTCCAGGAATCATTTGTGCATGGACTTTTGAGGTTCTGATCAGATGGAAGGTCCCCAACTTTCCTTTATTGTAAGAACCACTCTGTCCCTGCTCTTCTGTAAAATGATTGAGGGAACAGTGTATACTTGGGGTTAAAAACAGGTTTGATTTGGATAACGAGTGATTCTGTGTGATGAATAATGGTATTGGGAACCTGCAATATTTACAAGAATATAGAGGTGAAATATAAGTAGGAAAACAGAAATCTAGGTATGATTCGAAGCCCAGAAGGGTTTTGCCCTTGATTGGGATACTTAGCTTAGAATGATGTTCTGCAAAGATGCCTCAGATAATTCGATATACAATGGCATAAGACCTTGTACATTGGATGATTGAATTTAGAAGAGAACATCCAGTCAAAAAGGGATGTTCAGTAGGATTAGGAAGATAGTCGGTAGGTTTAGGAAGAAGAGTGAGTATAGGATTTGGACAAAAAGTTCTTTAGCAATAGACTTTCGCTTGTTGAGTGAATGAAAATGTCAGCACATATGAAGAGTCAGTCACTATGTTGAACTGGGGAAAATATGTAGAAAAGCAGATATCAATAGAAACATTACGAAATCAGGCAAAGTATAAAGTGAGAGATAGAATTAGACATTTTCAACAGGGTTGAGTTTGAATATATAAATTAGGAAAAAAACAAATATGTAGTCACCAATAGGATTGACAATTGACAGCATTAGGCAACCTGGACATGGATGTTTTAGAAATCCATGTTCACTTTCCATTTAGGCTTTGGTACAATCATAAGTGTGACCTTTCCATTTTTTGTCCATAATATTACTGTGATAATGAGGTGACATGAGTATTTCTTTCACCATTTCTGGGAGCAATATATTGAAGATGTAAAATGAGAATCGGGGGTACAAAGAGGTGTACCCTGTTTCTAGGAACATAGAGAAAAAGCATGAATAGACCATACAGTGAATAAAAAATATAACTTTTTTGAACTTTAAATAATGAATTGAACTGATATCTGAAAAATTAAAGGAAATCGTATATTGATATACAATCATTCATTCCAACCAGGTATATATGTAATGGAAATATTTGTGTTTTGGTTTATCATGAAGAGTGTGTGAGTTTTGCTTCAAAATGATTATGGAAATTCAAAATAATGTGTTTGGAAAGAAGTCTCACGAAAAGACCAGTCAAGAAACCCTGACAATACATGTGTTCTGAAGCAAGAAGTGGTGAAAGTTGAAACAAATGCTTATTAATTTGTGAACTTGTGGATGAAATGTATATCCTGTGATATGCAAAAACTGAAGAAACAATAATGTACCAGTGTCGAATACAAATGAATGACAAATTACATATCATGTCCCATAGGAGTCTACTTGCATTGATGTTAGACTGGGTCAGTTACTGTAGAATAATTAGGATTTGTATGCACCATTCACTGAAGTTAGTTTTCAGTACTAGGAAACAAATATGTATTTAAGGTGGATGAATATTTCTGATTATAATCTTGTGAAAAGTGGATTATAAATCCACATACATGAACATGAATGAATTTAGAGAGTGTATATTAGACACATATATTTCATATTTTGAAAAATTTGGAGAGTATATCTATATCTATATCTATATCTATACACACACACACACACACACAACTCACAGACATTAAAAAGTACCAATATAAATGCCAATCGAAATTCATCAGTAAATATGTATCATCCACAAATGCAAAAATATTTATTTTACTGAACATGAGTTAATGTATAATGTTGTTCTACTAGGACGCTCTCCTATAAGTTGAATTTTCATTTCCAACAGCATTTAGGAGGAGTGAACTCTTCTCACAATTTGTATCTGCCAAGACAGCCACCTCACAAAAATGTACGTGTGATACCTGGTAGGATTCTATATATGCATATAAATATACATGTGTGAATAGGCTACAGAAAAGGGAAATAAGAATTCACATATTTGTTAAGTTTAAAACACATGGAGAATATTTCAAATAAATTTGACTAGATTAATAACTCCTACCTTATATAATGCAAATGTCAAGTCCAACTATACAACATGTCTCCTCTGAAGTACTTGTATTTCTAATGTGTTGGGTTAATTTTCTCCATTATATTAGGATGAATAGTCTGAGTCTACCAGGTATGGGTTAGTGTCAGGGATTCAGTATTTCGAATGGAAAATTGGAAAATGAATCCAATGTGTATGTAAATATATGCTGCACAAATATCCTCCCGCTCTCATCCAGAACAATGCCTTGACATTACCTTCACCCCAAGTAAGACACAATTAGAGGAGAAGAGTTACAAAATCAGTGAATACATATCTGGAATGGAAAATGCTCAGGAGTTCACAACCTTGGAGGTGGTAGAGGAGTTTCCAAAACTAAGGGACAGGGTAAACACTCCACAAACATGGAGCTCTGCTGGCCTAAAAACTTTTTGAGAAACTGCCTCTGAGCTTCCACACTTGAAATATATGTTGTTTTCAGGAGATTTGGCTTCCTCTGTAGTGAGACCATCAAAGCTGGGTCTGCATCTATGTGACCTGGAGGACATGGTTTCTTATTTTCCAATGAACAAGATGAAGCAGTGCTGAATCCTCTCTTTGTAGGTAAACTGAGGCCACTGGGGACTAAGTGTCTCCCCGTGTGGACTGTGAAGCCATTTGGTCCTCTTCCACTTTTTGTGGTGTTTTTGCTGCTGCACTGTGAGTTTGGTATTTGTTTCACGAAATACTAGGAGCTAAACTGGGACACAGTGCTGGAGGGAGTTCTGTCACATGTGGTGGGTCAGGGTCTGCAAGAGAATGCACCAACTAGGCTCCTATCTCTCACAGCTTGCCCCATTGCCCCCTTGTCCATATCAACCTGATTCTTTATTTTCCTCTGAAAACTCTCCATATAACAAGATGCCTTTATATATAAGGGTCTGTTGGCTGCACCATGTCAGTTACAAGCCATTTGGAATCCAATGGTAGATCCACATGGCCCTACCACGGATGTTTTATCAAACACCTCCCCACCACTGCTCTAGACCCACTACTCAGCAGGCTCCAAATTTCTGGCATCTCTGTTCTACACCATTTTCATGAAACTCAGTAAATCAAGGCACTGTCTGGTATACTCATGATCAGCAACAGGACATCCAATGTTTCTCCAGTGCCACCTGGTCATAGGAATTTCAAAAATTTCATGGTATTTATCTAGCCATTTTTCAAGCATGAAGTTGGAGGCACTGTGGGTTTCAGTTCATTCAGCAAACATTAAATGGTGAGGAAGCTCATTTCAATGAAATCTCTGGAGAACTCTCACAGGCATGGCTTCCCAAAGAGTGGACAAAAGGTCACATTAGGCCAGGCCCATTGAGGTCTACAATGTGAGGTCCATGTGTGTTTTGACTCTCAACTATGGCTGCCATTTCTTTAAGAATAAAATCATGTGATATCCTTGCTGAGATTCCCAGGCCTCTGTGGAAATCCACCCAGGGCCTAGGTCTCAGTTTCCAAGAGCGACTTTCATGCATGGCCTCTTAAAATCCCAACAAAATTCATGGCAATGCTTCTCTGAGTTCAGTTCCAAAACCCAGTCTCTAAGGGGAATCACACCAGAGTTCAAGCCCACGTGGACCCAGTCATTTTTTCCAATGCCACACAAATGACCAAAATTAAAACCAAAACACTCCCACATGGCCCTCATCTTATTTCATATAGTCAATCATCTTAACCTCTTTCTGGAGGTTTCCATGAGGGGCGCAGCCCAAGACAGTGTCCAAAATCAGCTCGTTTGCCCCTCATTTGTCTAAAGTCAGGGTAGCCTGGACACCGTTTCTGTGAACCAGGAGTGAACAAATAAGCCTGCCATTAATACTTCTGTGTTTCTCCAATTTGAGGCCTACTGATTTTAGGTATCGATTCTTTAGGTGATTTAGAGTCATGCGAAAACACAAGCACCTCTGCAGGGCTTTGAAGAACTCATTTGACCCAAAGAATCCCTATTGTCATTTGATGGAGTGCAGGAACCTAACAGAGGAAGGCAAGAGACTTCATCCACAATGAATGAAATTTTTTGCCATTTTGGTTTTGGAAGCTCACATGGGATCATTCTTAAGATCCATCAGGTGCTGAGAATCTAAGTCACAGCCACACACAGGCCCAAGAGGCTGATAAAGACACATCCCTTTCCAAAGCAATTAAGCAAAGAGCCACAGGTGAGGCCCATTCATTTCCATTTGAAAACTGTTTTCTTCAGGCTTCACAAAGGGGTGGCCTGAGGCAAAGACCTTCCTGACATTCAGTGCAACACAACAATAAGTAAGCAAAAGGCCCAAAGCAGGGTTTCTGCACTGAGACTTTCCTGGTCACACTGATATCTGAGTTTTCTGAGATGCTCGCCATTCTCTTCAGCTATCCAGTACATGGCCATGTCACAGAGCTTGGAGGTGGTACATATTTTGGACACAAATCCATGAGCCTATTCTGGAGAGTGGCCAGAATTCAGGAAGAAAACAACAACTTAGAAAGATAGCAGGTGTTGCACATCGATAAGACAAGCTGCAGTCCATTCATATATTGGGCAGGATGAATTATGGGATGATTTATACTAGACAGGACACATCCATTAATGCATTCTCTTTTCTAATGTCTACAACAACGGACACAGTGGGATACACAGAAAGAGAAACACTCGCCATGTCAAATGACTTACTAGAAACTGTCCACTCCAAACCAAACAAACCGCCTTTCCTATCTATTCTCAGAACATGAGACAAAACAACAAACCCACACCCACTCCCACAAAGGCACCTCCTTCCCCCAAGTAGGTCTGTGACTATCCGGAGTGTCCTCTGACTGGTGGGCCATACTATGTTCCCCCGAAATGGCCTGTCTTCTCTCAGATCTTGTTTCCTTGACCAACTCTGTGAAGATGTCAGGAAAAAGTGGTTAGCCACTACCTGTTTTCTCAGGAAAGGTCCATCTTCAGAGCTCTCCTGGCATTTGGCCATCCTCACATCATTAGGTACCAAGAAAACTGACTCTGTCCTTGGTAAATCCAAACAAGTGAGCCCACTGGGACTAGGACTGGGACTGCCTCTGGGTGCCTGGCTTCTTGGATACCAAGTTCAGAGAGTTCCATCACCAAGGAAATGAGGTATGTCACATTCTTTGGAACTGAATGAGGTCACTGCCTTGGCAACCACTTTGTCCTAACAGTTGCTTCAAAGGGTAACATAAAATGGAGGTTGCCCCCGCTTCCTGTGACACTTTCATAAGGTAGAATGTATATCACCATTGGCACCCGGGAACAGCTCTCCACTCAGGCCTGGTTTGGTCCATCTTCTCTACAATAAGAAGAGAGAGATTCAGATTCAGACACATCCCTTCATCCTGACCAGGTTGTTTGCCATGGAAGATGACTTTTGCTCTCTCAGGTGCTTCATACCTGCCTACAACTTCTCCAGGTATCATTTGTGCATGGACATTTGAGGTTCTCATCAGGTGGAAGGTCCCCAACTTTCCTGTATTGTAAGAACCACTCTGTCCCTGCTCTTCTGTAAAATGAGTGAGGGAACAGTGTATACTTGGGGTTAAAAACAGGTTTGATTTGGATAACGAGTGATTCTGTGTGATGAATAATGGTATTGGGAACCTGCAATATTTACAAGAATATAGAGGTGAAATATAAGTAGGAAAACAGAAATCTAGGTATGATTCGAAGCCCAGAAGGGTTTTGCCCTTGATTGGGATACTTAGCTTAGAATGATGTTCTGCAAAGATGCCTCAGATAATTCGATATACAATGGCATAAGACCTTGTACATTGGATGATTGAATTTAGAAGAGAACATCCAGTCAAAAAGGGATGTTCAGTAGGATTAGGAAGATAGTCGGTAGGTTTAGGAAGAAGAGTGAGTATAGGATTTGGACCAAAAGTTCTTTAGCAATAGACTTTCGCTTGTTGAGTGAATGAAAATGTCAGCACATATGAAGAGTCAGTCACTATGTTGAACTGGGGAAAATATGTAGAAAAGCAGATATCAATAGAAACATTACGAAATCAGGCAAAGTATAAAGTGAGAGATAGAATTAGACATTTTCAACAGGGTTGAGTTTGAATATATAAATTAGGAAAAAAACAAATATGTAGTCACCAATAGGATTGACAATTGACAGCATTAGGCAACCTGGACATGGATGTTTTAGAAATCCATGTTCACTTTCCATTTAGGCTTTGGTACAATCATAAGTGTGACCTTTCCATTTTTTGTCCATAATATTACTGTGATAATGAGGTGACATGAGTATTTCTTTCACCATTTCTGGGAGCAATATATTGAAGATGTAAAATGAGAATCGGGGGTACAAAGAGGTGTACCCTGTTTCTAGGAACATAGAGAAAAAGCATGAATAGACCATACAGTGAATAAAAAATATAACTTTTTTGAACTTTAAATAATGAATTGAACTGATATCTGAAAAATTAAAGGAAATCGTATATTGATATACAATCATTCATTCCAACCAGGTATATATGTAATGGAAATATTTGTGTTTTGGTTTATCATGAAGAGTGTGTGAGTTTTGCTTCAAAATGATTATGGAAATTCAAAATAATGTGTTTGGAAAGAAGTCTCACGAAAAGACCAGTCAAGAAACCCTGACAATACATGTGTTCTGAAGCAAGAAGTGGTGAAAGTTGAAACAAATGCTTATTAATTTGTGAACTTGTGGATGAAATGTATATCCTGTGATATGCAAAAACTGAAGAAACAATAATGTACCAGTGTCGAATACAAATGAATGACAAATTACATATCATGTCCCATAGGAGTCTACTTGCATTGATGTTAGACTGGGTCAGTTACTGTAGAATAATTAGGATTTGTATGCACCATTCACTGAAGTTAGTTTTCAGTACTAGGAAACAAATATGTATTTAAGGTGGATGAATATTTCTGATTATAATCTTGTGAAAAGTGGATTATAAATCCACATACATGAACATGAATGAATTTAGAGAGTGTATATTAGACACATATATTTCATATTTTGAAAAATTTGGAGAGTATATCTATATCTATATCTATATCTATACACACACACACACACACACAACTCACAGACATTAAAAAGTACCAATATAAATGCCAATCGAAATTCATCAGTAAATATGTATCATCCACAAATGCAAAAATATTTATTTTACTGAACATGAGTTAATGTATAATGTTGTTCTACTAGGACGCTCTCCTATAAGTTGAATTTTCATTTCCAACAGCATTTAGGAGGAGTGAACTCTTCTCACAATTTGTATCTGCCAAGACAGCCACCTCACAAAAATGTACGTGTGATACCTGGTAGGATTCTATATATGCATATAAATATACATGTGTGAATAGGCTACAGAAAAGGGAAATAAGAATTCACATATTTGTTAAGTTTAAAACACATGGAGAATATTTCAAATAAATTTGACTAGATTAATAACTCCTACCTTATATAATGCAAATGTCAAGTCCAACTATACAACATGTCTCCTCTGAAGTACTTGTATTTCTAATGTGTTGGGTTAATTTTCTCCATTATATTAGGATGAATAGTCTGAGTCTACCAGGTATGGGTTAGTGTCAGGGATTCAGTATTTCGAATGGAAAATTGGAAAATGAATCCAATGTGTATGTAAATATATGCTGCACAAATATCCTCCCGCTCTCATCCAGAACAATGCCTTGACATTACCTTCACCCCAAGTAAGACACAATTAGAGGAGAAGAGTTACAAAATCAGTGAATACATATCTGGAATGGAAAATGCTCAGGAGTTCACAACCTTGGAGGTGGTAGAGGAGTTTCCAAAACTAAGGGACAGGGTAAACACTCCACAAACATGGAGCTCTGCTGGCCTAAAAACTTTTTGAGAAACTGCCTCTGAGCTTCCACACTTGAAATATATGTTGTTTTCAGGAGATTTGGCTTCCTCTGTAGTGAGACCATCAAAGCTGGGTCTGCATCTATGTGACCTGGAGGACATGGTTTCTTATTTTCCAATGAACAAGATGAAGCAGTGCTGAATCCTCTCTTTGTAGGTAAACTGAGGCCACTGGGGACTAAGTGTCTCCCCGTGTGGACTGTGAAGCCATTTGGTCCTCTTCCACTTTTTGTGGTGTTTTTGCTGCTGCACTGTGAGTTTGGTATTTGTTTCACGAAATACTAGGAGCTAAACTGGGACACAGTGCTGGAGGGAGTTCTGTCACATGTGGTGGGTCAGGGTCTGCAAGAGAATGCACCAACTAGGCTCCTATCTCTCACAGCTTGCCCCATTGCCCCCTTGTCCATATCAACCTGATTCTTTATTTTCCTCTGAAAACTCTCCATATAACAAGATGCCTTTATATATAAGGGTCTGTTGGCTGCACCATGTCAGTTACAAGCCATTTGGAATCCAATGGTAGATCCACATGGCCCTACCACGGATGTTTTATCAAACACCTCCCCACCACTGCTCTAGACCCACTACTCAGCAGGCTCCAAATTTCTGGCATCTCTGTTCTACACCATTTTCATGAAACTCAGTAAATCAAGGCACTGTCTGGTATACTCATGATCAGCAACAGGACATCCAATGTTTCTCCAGTGCCACCTGGTCATAGGAATTTCAAAAATTTCATGGTATTTATCTAGCCATTTTTCAAGCATGAAGTTGGAGGCACTGTGGGTTTCAGTTCATTCAGCAAACATTAAATGGTGAGGAAGCTCATTTCAATGAAATCTCTGGAGAACTCTCACAGGCATGGCTTCCCAAAGAGTGGACAAAAGGTCACATTAGGCCAGGCCCATTGAGGTCTACAATGTGAGGTCCATGTGTGTTTTGACTCTCAACTATGGCTGCCATTTCTTTAAGAATAAAATCATGTGATATCCTTGCTGAGATTCCCAGGCCTCTGTGGAAATCCACCCAGGGCCTAGGTCTCAGTTTCCAAGAGCGACTTTCATGCATGGCCTCTTAAAATCCCAACAAAATTCATGGCAATGCTTCTCTGAGTTCAGTTCCAAAACCCAGTCTCTAAGGGGAATCACACCAGAGTTCAAGCCCACGTGGACCCAGTCATTTTTTCCAATGCCACACAAATGACCAAAATTAAAACCAAAACACTCCCACATGGCCCTCATCTTATTTCATATAGTCAATCATCTTAACCTCTTTCTGGAGGTTTCCATGAGGGGCGCAGCCCAAGACAGTGTCCAAAATCAGCTCGTTTGCCCCTCATTTGTCTAAAGTCAGGGTAGCCTGGACACCGTTTCTGTGAACCAGGAGTGAACAAATAAGCCTGCCATTAATACTTCTGTGTTTCTCCAATTTGAGGCCTACTGATTTTAGGTATCGATTCTTTAGGTGATTTAGAGTCATGCGAAAACACAAGCACCTCTGCAGGGCTTTGAAGAACTAATTTGACCCAAAGAATCCCTATTGTCATTTGATGGAGTGCAGGAACCTAACAGAGGAAGGCAAGAGACTTCATCCACAATGAATGAAATTTTTTGCCATTTTGGTTTTGGAAGCTCACATGGGATCATTCTTAAGATCCATCAGGTGCTGAGAATCTAAGTCACAGCCACACACAGGCCCAAGAGGCTGATAAAGACACATCCCTTTCCAAAGCAATTAAGCAAAGAGCCACAGGTGAGGCCCATTCATTTCCATTTGAAAACTGTTTTCTTCAGGCTTCACAAAGGGGTGGCCTGAGGCAAAGACCTTCCTGACATTCAGTGCAACACAACAATAAGTAAGCAAAAGGCCCAAAGCAGGGTTTCTGCACTGAGACTTTCCTGGTCACACTGATATCTGAGTTTTCTGAGATGCTCGCCATTCTCTTCAGCTATCCAGTACATGGCCATGTCACAGAGCTTGGAGGTGGTACATATTTTGGACACAAATCCATGAGCCTATTCTGGAGAGTGGCCAGAATTCAGGAAGAAAACAACAACTTAGAAAGATAGCAGGTGTTGCACATCGATAAGACAAGCTGCAGTCCATTCATATATTGGGCAGGATGAATTATGGGATGATTTATACTAGACAGGACACATCCATTAATGCATTCTCTTTTCTAATGTCTACAACAACGGACACAGTGGGATACACAGAAACAGAAACACTCGCCATGTCAAATGACTTACTAGAAACTGTCCACTCCAAACCAAACAAACCGCCTTTCCTATCTATTCTCAGAACATGAGACAAAACAACAAACCCACACCCACTCCCACAAAGGCACCTCCTTCCCCCAAGTAGGTCTGTGACTATCCGGAGTGTCCTCTGACTGGTGGGCCATACTATGTTCCCCCGAAATGGCCTGTCTTCTCTCAGATCTTGTTTCCTTGACCAACTCTGTGAAGATGTCAGGAAAAAGTGGTTAGCCACTACCTGTTTTCTCAGGAAAGGTCCATCTTCAGAGCTCTCCTGGCATTTGGCCATCCTCACATCATTAGGTACCAAGAAAACTGACTCTGTCCTTGGTAAATCCAAACAAGTGAGCCCACTGGGACTAGGACTGGGACTGCCTCTGGGTGCCTGGCTTCTTGGATACCAAGTTCAGAGAGTTCCATCACCAAGGAAATGAGGTATGTCACATTCTTTGGAACTGAATGAGGTCACTGCCTTGGCAACCACTTTGTCCTAACAGTTGCTTCAAAGGGTAACATAAAATGGAGGTTGCCCCCGCTTCCTGTGACACTTTCATAAGGTAGAATGTATATCACCATTGGCACCCGGGAACAGCTCTCCACTCAGGCCTGGTTTGGTCCATCTTCTCTACAATAAGAAGAGAGAGATTCAGATTCAGACACATCCCTTCATCCTGACCAGGTTGTTTGCCATGGAAGATGACTTTTGCTCTCTCAGGTGCTTCATACCTGCCTACAACTTCTCCAGGTATCATTTGTGCATGGACATTTGAGGTTCTCATCAGGTGGAAGGTCCCCAACTTTCCTGTATTGTAAGAACCACTCTGTCCCTGCTCTTCTGTAAAATGAGTGAGGGAACAGTGTATACTTGGGGTTAAAAACATGTTTGATTTGTTTTACGAGTGATTCTGTGTGATGAATAATGGTATTGGGAACCTGCAATATTTACAAGAATATAGAGGTGAAATATAAGTAGGAAAACAGAAATCTAGGTATGATTTGAACCCCAGAAGGGTTTTGCCCTTGATTGGGATACTTAGCTTTGAATGATGTTCTGCAAAGATGCCTCAGATAATTCGATATACAATGGCATAGGACCTTGTACATTGGATGATTGAATTAAGAAGAGAACATCCAGTCAAAAAGGGATATTCAGTAGGATTAGGAAGATAGTCTGTAGGTTTAGGAAGAAGAGTGAGTATAGGATTTGGACCAAAAGTTCTTTAGCAATAGACTTTCGGTTGTTGAGTGAATGTAAATGTCAGCACATATGAAGAGTCAGTCACTATGTTGAACTGGGGAAAATATGTAGAAAAGCAGATATCAATAGAAACATTACGAAATCAGGCAAAGTATAAAGTGAGTGATAGAATTAGACATTTTCAACAGGGTTGAGTTTGAATATATAAATTAGGAAAAAAACAAATATGTAGTCACTAATAGGATTGACAATTGACAGCATTAGGCAACCTGGACATGGATTTTTTTAGAAATCCATGTTCACTTTCCATTTAGGCTTTGGTACAATCATAAGTGTGACCTTTCCATTTTTTGTCCAGAATATTACTGTGATAATGAGGTGACATGAGTATTTCTTTCACCATTTCTGGGAGCAATATATTGAAGATGTAAAATGAGAATCAGGGGTACAAAGAGGTGTACCCTGTTTCTAGGAACATAGAGAAAAAGCATGAATAGACCATACTGTGAATAAATAATATAACTTTTTTGAACTTTAAATAATGAATTGAACTGATATCTGAAAAATTAAAGGAAATCGTATATTGATATACAATCATTCATTCCAACCAGGTATATATGTAATGGAAATATTTGTGTTTAGGTTTATCATGAAGAGTGTGTGAGTTTTGCTTCAAAACGATTATGGAAATTCAAAATAATGTGTTTGGAAAGAAGTCTCTCATGAAAAGACCAGTCAAGAAACCCTGACAATACATGTGTTCTGAAGCAAGAAGTGGTGAAAGTTGAAACAAATGCTTATTAATTTGTGAACTTGTGGATGAAATGTATATCCTGTGATGTGCAAAAACTGAAGAAACAATAATGTACCAGTGTCGAATACAAATGAATGACAAATTACAGATCATGTCCCATAGGAGTCTACTTGCATTGATGTTAGACTGGGTCAGTTACTGTAGAATAATTAGGATTTGTATGCACCATTCACTGAAATTAGTTTTCAGTACTAGGAAACAAATATGTATTTCAGGTGGATGAATATTTCTGATTATAATCTTGTGAAAAGTGGATTATAAATCCACATACATGAATATGAATGAATTTAGAGAGTGTATATTAGACGCATATATTTCATATTTTGAAAAATTTGGAGAGTATATCTATATCTATATCTATATCTATACACACACACACACACACACACACACACAAACACAAACACTCACAGACATTAAAAATACCAATATAAATGCCAATCGAAATTCATCAGTAAATATGTATCATCCACAAATGCAAAAATATTTATTTTACTGAACATGAGTTAATGTATAATGTTGTTCTACTAGGACGCTCTCCTATAGGTTGAATTTTCATTTCCAACAGCATTTAGGAGGAGTGAACTCTTCTCACAATTTGTATCTGCCAAGACAGCCACCTCACAAAAATGTACGTGTGATACCTGGTAGGATTCTATATATGCATATAAATATACATGTGTGAATAGGCTACAGAAAAGGGAAACAAGAATTCACATATTTGTTAAGTTTAAAAACACATGGAGAATATTTCAATTAAAATTTGACTAGATTTATAACTCCTACCTTATATAATGCAAATGTCAAGTCCAACTATACAACATGTCTCCTCTGAAGTACTTGTATTTCTAATGTGTTGGGTTAATTTTCTCCATTATATTAGGATGAATAGTCTGAGTCTACCAGGTATGGGTTAGTGTCAGGGATTCAGTATTTCGAATGGAAAATTGGAAAATGAATCCAATGTGTATGTAAATATATGCTGCACAAATATCCTCCCGCTCTCATTCAGAACAAAGCCTTGACATTACCTTCACCCCAAGTAAGACACAATTAGAGGAGAAGAGTTACAAAATCAGTGAATACATATCTGGAATGGAAAATGCTCAGGAGTTCACAACCTTGGAGGTGGTAGAGGAGTTTCCAAAACTAAGGGACAGGGTAAACACTCCACAAACATGGAGCTCTGCTGGCCTAAAAACTTTTTGAGAAACTGCCTCTGAGCTTCCACACTTGAAATATATGTTGTTTTCAGGAGATTTGGCTTCCTCTGTAGTGAGACCATCAAAGCTGGGTCTGCATCTATGTGACCTGGAGGACATGGTTTCTTATTTTCCAATGAACAAGATGAAGCAGTGCTGAATCCTCTCTTTGTAGGTAAACTGAGGCCACTGGGGACTAAGTGTCTCCCCGTGTGGACTGTGAAGCCATTTGGTCCTCTTCCACTTTTTGTGGTGTTTTTGCTGCTGCACTGTGAGTTTGGTATTTGTTTCACGAAATACTAGGAGCTAAACTGGGACACAGTGCTGGAGGGAGTTCTGTCACGTGTGGTGGGTCAGGGTCTGCAAGAGAATGCACCAACTAGGCTCCTATCTCTCACAGCTTGCCCCATTGCCCCCTTGTCCATATCAACCTGATTCTTAATTTTCCTCTGAAAACTCTCCATATAACAAGATGCCTTTACATATAAGGGTCTGCTGGCTGCACCATGTCAGTTACAAGCCATTTGGAATCCTATGGTAGATAAACATGGCCCAACCACGGATGTTTTATCAAACACCTCCCCACCATTGCTCTAGACCCACTACTCAGCAGGCTCCAACTTACTGGCATCTCTGTTCTACAACATTTTCATGAAACTCAGTAAATCAAGGCACTGTCTGGTATACTCATGATCAGCAACAGGACATCCAATGTTTCTCCAGTGCCACCTGGTCATAGGAATTTCAAAAATTTCATGGTATTTATCTAGCCATTTTTCAAGCATGAAGTTGGAGGCACTGTGGGTTTCAGTTCATTCAGCAAACATTAAATGGTGAGGAAGCTCATTTCAATGAAATCTCTGAAGAATTCTCACAGGCATGGCTTCCCAAAGAGTGGACAAAAGGTCACATTAGGCCAGGCCCATTGAGGTCTACAATGTGAGGTCCATGTGTGTTTTGACTCTCAACTATGGCTGACATTTCTTTAAGAATAAAATCATGTGATATCCTTGCTGAGATTCCCAGGCCTCTGTGGAAATCCACCCGGGGCCTAGGTCTCAGTTTCCAAGAGCGACTTTCATCCGTGGCCTCTTAAAATCCCAAAAAATTCATGGCAATGCTTCTCTGAGTTCAGTTCCAAAACCCAGTCTCTAAGGGGAATCACACCAGAGTTCAAGCCCACGTGGACCCAGTCATTTTTTCCAATGCCACACAAATGACCAAAATTAAAACCAAAACACTCCCACATGGCCCTCATCTTATTTCACATAGTCAATCATCTTAACCTCTGGCTGGAGGTTTCCATGAGGGGCGCAGCCCAAGACAGTGTCCAAAATCAGCTCGTTTGCCCCTCATTTGTCTAAAGTCAGGGTAGCCTGGACACCGTTTCTGTGAACCAGGAGTGAACAAATAAGCCTGCCGTTAATACTTCTGTGTTTCTCCAATTTGAGGCCTACTGATTTTAGGTATCGATTCTTTAGGTGATTTAGAGTCATGCGAAAACACAAGCACCTCTCCAGGGCTTTGAAGAACTCATTTTACCCAAAGAATCCCTATTGTCATTTAATGGAGTGCAGGAACCTAACAGAGGAAGGCAAAAGACTTCATCCACAATGAATGAAATTTTTTGCCATTTTGGTTTTGGAAGCTCACATGGGATCATTCTTAAGATCCATCATGTGCTGAGAATCTAAGTCACAGCCACACACAGGCCCAAGAGGATGATAAAGACACATCCCTTTCCAAAGCAATTAAGCAAAGAGCCACAGGTGAGGCCCATTCATTTCCATTTGAAAACTGTTTTCTTCAGGCTTCACAAAGAGGTGGCCTGAGGCAAAGACCTTCCTGACATTCAGTGCAACACAGCAATAAGTAAGCAAAGGCCCAAAGCAGAGTTTCTGCACTGAGACTTTCCTGGTCACAATGATATCTGGGTTTTCTGAGATGCTCGCCATTCTCTTCAGCTATCCAGGACATGGCCATGTCACAGAGCTTGGAGGTGGTACATATTTTGGACACAAATCCATGAGCCTATTTCGGAGAGTGGCCAGAATTCAGGAAGAAAACAACAACTTAGAAAGATAGCAGGTGTTGCACATCGATAAGACAAGCTGCAGTCCATTCATATATTGGGCAGGATGAATTATGGGATGATTTATACTAGACAGGACACATCCATTAATGCATTCTCTTTTCTAATGTCTACAACAACGGACACAGTGGGATACACAGAAACAGAAACACTCGCCATGTCAAATGACTTACTAGAAACTGTCCACTCCAAACCAAACAAACCGCCTTTCCTATCTATTCTCAGAACATGAGACAAAACAACAAACCCACACCCACTCCCACAAAGGCACCTCCTTCCCCCAAGTAGGTCTGTGACTATCCGGAGTGTCCTCTGACTGGTGGGCCATACTATGTTCCCCCGAAATGGCCTGTCTTCTCTCAGATCTTGTTTCCTTGACCAACTCTGTGAAGATGTCAGGAAAAAGTGGTTAGCCACTACCTGTTTTCTCAGGAAAGGTCCATCTTCAGAGCTCTCCTGGCATTTGGCCATACTCACATCATTAGGTACCAAGAAAACTGACTCTGTCCTTGGTAAATCCAAACAAGTGAGCCCACTGGGACTGGGACAGGGACTGCCTCTGGGTGCCTGGCTTCTTGGATACCAAGTTCAGAGAGTTCCATCACCAAGGAAATGAGGTATGTCACATTCTTTGGAACTGAATGAGGTCACTGCCTTGGCAACCACTTTGTCCTAACAGTTGCTTCAAAGGGTAACATAAAATGGAGGTTGCCCACGCTTCCTGTGACACTTTCATAAGTTAGAATGTATATCACCATTGGCACCCGGGAACAACTCTCCACTCAGGCCTGGTTTGGTCCATCTTCTCTACAAAAAGAAGAAAGAGATTCAGATTCAGACACATCCCTTCATCCTGACCAGGTTGTTTGCCATGGAAGATGACTTTTGCTCTCTCAGGTGCTTCATACCTGCCTTCAACTTCTCCAGGTATCATTTGTGCATGGACATTTGAGGTTCTCATCAGGTGGAAGGTCCCCAACTTTCCTGTATTGTAAGAACCACTCTGTCCCTGCTCTTCTGTATAATGTGTGAGGGAACAGTGTATACTTCTGGTTAAAAACAGGTTTGATTTGGGTTACGAATGATTCTATGTGATGAATAATGGTATTGGGAACCTGCAATATTTACAAGAATATAGAGGTGAAATATAAGTAGGAAAACAGAAATCTAGGTATGATTTGAAGCCCAGAAGGGTTTTGCCCTGGATTGGGATACTTAGCTTTGAATGATGTTCTGCAAAGATGCCTCAGATAATTCGATATACAATGGCATAGGACCTTGTACATTGGATGATTGAATTTAGAAGAGAACATCCAGTCAAAAAGGGATATTCAGTAGGATTAGGAAGATAGTCGGTAGGTTTAGGAAGAAGAGTGAGTATAGGATTTGGACCAAAAGTTCTTTAGCAATAGACTTTCGGTTGTTGAGTGAATGTAAATGTCAGCACATATGAAGAGTCAGTCACTATGTTGAACTGGGGAAAATATGTAGAAAAGCAGATATCAATAGAAACATTACGAAATCAGGCAAAGTATAAAGTGAGTGATAGAATTAGACATTTTCAACAGGGTTGAGTTTGAATATATAAATTAGGAAAAAAACAAATATGTAGTCACCAATAGGATTGACAATTGACAGCATTAGGCAACCTGGACATGGATGTTTTTAGAAATCCATGTTCACTTTCCATTTAGGCTTTGGTACAATCATAAGTGTGACCTTTCCATTTTTTTGTCCAGAATATTACTGTGATAATGAGATGACATGAGTATTTCTTTCACCATTTCTGGGAGCAATATATTGAAGATGTAAAATGAGAATCAGAGGTACAAAGAGGTGTGCCCTGTTTCTAGGAACATAGAGAAAAAGCATGAATAGACCATACTGTGAATAAATAATATAACTTTTTTGAACTTTAAATAATGAATAGAACTGATATCTGAAAAATTAAAGGAAATCGTATATTGATATACAATCATTCATTCCAACCAGGTATATATGTAATGGAAATATTTGTGTTTTGGTTTATCATGAAGAGTGTGTGAGTTTTGCTTCAAAATGATTATGGAAATTCAAAATAATGTGTTTGGAAAGAAGTCTCTCATGAAAAGACCAGTCAAGAAACCCTGACAATACATGTGTTCTGAAGCAAGAAGTGGTGAAAGTTGAAACAAATGCTTATTAATTTGTGAACTTGTGGATGAAATGTATATCCTGTGATGTGCAAAAACTGAAGAAACAATAATGTACCAGTGTCGAATACAAATGAATGACAAATTACAGATCATGTCCCATAGGAGTCTACTTGCATTGATGTTAGACTGGGTCAGTTAGTGTAGAATAATTAGGATTTGTATGCACCATTCACTGAAGTTAGTTTTCAGGAAACAAATATGTATTTCAGGTGGATGAATATTTCTGATTATAATCTTGTGAAAAGTGGATTATAAATCCACATACATGAACATGAATGAATTTAGAGAGTGTATATTAGACGCATATATTTCATATTTTGAAAAATTTGGAGAGTGTATCTATATCTATATCTATATCTATACACACACACACACACACACACACACACACACACAACTCACAGACATTAAAAATACCAATATAAATGCCAATCGAAATTCATCAGTAAATATGTATCATCCACAAATGCAAAAATATTTATTTTACTGAACATGAGTTAATGTATAATGTTGTTCTACTAGGACGCTCTCCTATAGGTTGAATTTTCATTTCCAACAGCATTTAGGAGGAGTGAACTCTTCTCACAATTTGTATCTGCCAAGACAGCCACCTCACAAAAATGTACGTGTGATACCTGGTAGGATTCTATATATGCATATAAATATACATGTGTGAATAGGCTACAGAAAAGGGAAATTCACATATTTGTTAAGTTTAAAAACACATGGAGTATATTTCAATTAAAATTTGACTAGATTTATAACTCCTACCTTATATAATGCAAATGTCAAGTCCAACTATACAACATGTCTCTGGAGAACCTTTGGATGTCCTGTTGTTTATCATGAGTATACTAGACAGTGCCTTGATTGACTGTGTTTCATGAAAATGATCTAGAACAGACATGCCAGTAAGTTGGTGCCTGCTGAGTAGTGTGCCTAGAGCAGTGGTGTGTATGTGTGTCATAATACATCTCTGATGTGGCCATATGGATTTGCCATTGGCTTCCAAATGGCTTGTGACAGACATGGTGAGGTCAGCAGACACTAATATGTAAGGGCGTCTTGTTATATGGAGAGGTTTCATGGCAATGTTAACAATCAGGTTGCAATAGACAAGGGAAAATGATATGTGGGATAGAAGCCTGGTTGGTGCATTCTCCTGCAGACCCTGACCCACCACATGTGGCAGAACTCCATCCAGCACTGTGTCCCTTTTGAACTCCTTGTATTTCGTGAAGCAAATACCAAACTCCCAATGCAGGAGAAAGAAAAACCATGAAAAAGTGGAGGATGACCAAATGGCTTCACAGCCCAGATGGGGAGAGACTTAGCACGCACTGGTCACATTTTACTTAAAAGAGAGAATTCACCACTGCTGCCTCATGTTCATTAGAAAATAAGAAACCATGTCCTCCAGGTCACATAGAATCAGACCCAGCTTTGATGGTCTCACGACAAAGGAAGCTAAAGCTCCTGAAAACAACATATATTTCAAGTGCCCAACCTCAGAGGCAGTTTATCAAGAAGTCCTTTAGGCCAGCAGAGCTCCATGTTTGTGGAGTTTTTAACCTGTCCCTTACTTATGGAAACTTCTCTACCACATCCAAGGTTGTGAACTCATGAGCATTTTCCATTCCAGTTATATATTCACAGATTTTATAACTCTTCTCCACTAATTGTGTCTTACTTGGGGCGAAGGTAATGTCAAGGCATTGTTCTGGATGAGAGAGGGAAAATATTTTGTGTAGCACATATTTGATAGACATTGGATTCTTTTTCCTATTTTCCATTCAAAATACTGAATCCCTGACACTAACACATACCCTACTAGACTCTGACTACTAATCCTAATATGATGGAGAAAAATAACCCAAATAGAACAGAAATACAAGCAGGTCAGAGGAGGCATGGTGTATTTTTGAACTTTTCTTTTGCATAATAAATGGTAGGTGTTATAAATCTAGTGAATTTTTATTTGGAATAGTTTTTCATGTGTTTTTAAAATTAACAAATATGTGAATCCCTGCCTCCCTTTCTCTGTAGCCTATACAGCACATGTATTTTTATATGTACATATTGAATCCTACCTGGTATCACACGTACATTTTTGTGAGGTTGCTGACTCGGCAGATATAAATTGTGTGAAGAGACTACCCCTCTTAAACGCTGTTGGAACTAAAAATTCAACCTATGGGTGAGCTTCCTAGTACAACAACATTATACATAATTCCATGTTCAGTAAAATATATATTTTTGCATCAGTAGATGTTATATATTTCATTATAAATTTCATTTGGCATATATTGCTACTTTTTTATGTTTCTCTGTGTGTTTTTTTGGTATATATATATATATATATATATATATATATATATATACTCTCCTGATTTATCAAAACATGAAATATATGTGTCCTATATACACTCTCTACATTCATACATTCTTTCATGTATGCATGAGGAAATATAATCAACTTTTCTCAAGATTATTATTGGAAATATTCATCCACCTGAAATACATATTTGTTTCCTTGTACTGACAACTCACTTCTGTGAATGGTGCATACAAATCCTAATAATTCTACAGTATCTGACCCAGTTTAACATCAATGCAAGTAGATTCCTATGGGACATGATGTGTATTTTGACGTTCATTTATATTCAACACTGCTACATTAATATTTCTGCAGTTTTTGCACATCATAGGATATATATTTCATCCACAAGTTCACAACTTTATAGGTATTTTTTCACTTTTAATCATTTCCTGCTTCAGAACACATGTATTCCTCCCGGTTTCTTGACTGGTCTTTTCATGAGACTTCTCTGCAAACACATTTTTTTTAATTTCATAATCAGTTTTGAAGCAAAACTCACACACTTTTTATGATAAACCATAAATCTAATATCACCATTAGAAGCATAACTGTTTGGAATGGATGATTGTATATCAATATTAGGTTTCCTGTATATTTTCAGAAATCAATTCAATCCATTATTTAAAGTTCGAACCAGTTATATTATTTATTCACAGTATGGTCTATTCATGCATTATCTCTATATTCATAGGCACAAGGTACACCTATTTGTACCCCCAATTAATTTATACGTCTTCAAAATATTGCTTTCCTACATATTTTACCCAGTTCATCATTGTGACTGACTCTTCACATGTGCTGACATTTACATTCACTCTCTACCTGAAACCCTATTGCTAAAGAACTTTTGGTCCAAATCCTATACTGACTCTTTTATCTAAACCTACCGACTATTTTCCTAATCCTACTGAATATCCCTTTTTGACTGGATGTTCTCTTCCACATTCAATCATCCAAATTAGAAGGTCCTATGCCATAGTATATTGATTTAACTGAGACAACTGTGCAGGACATAAATCAATGCTAAGTATCCCAATCAAGGGCCCAATGCCCTTCTGGGCTTCAAAACTTACCTAGATTTCTGTTTTCATACTTATATTTCACCTATATATTCTTATAAATATCACAGGTTCCTAATACAAATATTCATTCCAGAGAATGATTCCTAACCCAAATTGAACATGTTATTAACCCTAACCATACACTTTTCCCTCAATCTAATTTTACAGAAGAGCAGGGACAGAGTTGGTCTTACAATACAGGAATATAGGCGATCTTCCAGCTGCTGAAAACCTAAAAGGTCCATGCTGAAATGATCCTTGGAGAAGATGTAGGCAGCTATGAAGGACATGAGAGAGCAAAAGTCATCTTCCATGGCAAACAACCTGGTCAGGTTGATGGGATGTGTCTGAATTAGCCTCTCTCTTCCTAATGTAGAGAAGATGGACCAAACCATGCCTGTGTGGAGAGCTGTTCCCCGGTGCCTATGGTTGATATACCATTCTAACATATGAATGAGTCACAGCAAGTAGAGGCAGCCTCCATCTTTTGGGAACCATGTAAGCAACTGTTAAAACAAAGTGGTTTCCAAGGCAGTGACTTCATTCAGATCTTGAAGAAAGTGACATCACCTTACAGTTTTGGTAATGAAAGTCTGTGATCTTGGGATCCAGGAAACCAGGCACACAGAGTCAAACCCACTCCATGTCCCAGTGGGCTAACTTGTTTGGATTTAACAAGACAGAGTCACTCTTTCTTTGTACCTACTGATGTGAGGACAGCCAAATGCCTGGAAACTATAAAGACTGGCCTTTCCAGAGAAAGCAGGTAGTTTCTCACCATGGGCTCCTGACAACTTCACAGAGTTGGCCAAAGAGACCAGATTGGAGACAGGACACGCCATTTTGGGGGAACATAGTATGGCCCACAAGTCAGAGGACACTCCGGATAGTCACAGACCTACTTGGGGAAAGGAGGTGACTTTTTGGGTGTGAGTGTGAGTTTGTGGTTTTGTCTCATGTTCTGAGAATAGTTAGGAAAGCTGGTTTGTTTGTTTTGGAGTGGACTGTGTCTAGTTAGTCCTTTGACAAGGTGAGTGTTTCTGTGTCTATATATCATACTGTGTCCGTGATTGTAGACATTAGAAAAGAGAATGCATCAATGGATGTGTCCTGTCTACAAGAAAGCTTCAAAGCATTCATCCTGTGCAATTAATGAATGGACTGCAGGTTGCCGTATGGATGGGCAACTCCTGCCATCTTTCTAAATTCCTGTTTTCTTCCTGAATTCTGGACACTCTCCAGAATACGCTCATGATTTTGTGTCCAAGATATGTACCACCTCAATCTCTGTGACATGGCCATGTACTGGATAGCTGATGGGAATGGCGAGTATCTCAGAAAACTCAGATATCAGTATGCCCAAGAAAGTCTCAGTGGAGAAACCCTGCTTTGCGCCTTTTGCTTACCTATTCTGTTGCCCTGAATGTCAGGAAGGTCTTTGCCTCAGGCCACACTTTGTGAAGCCTGCAGAAAATAGTTTTCAAATGGAAAAGAATGGTCATTACCTGTGCCTCTTTGCTTAATTGCTTTGGAAATGGATGTTTCTGAATCAGCCTCTCAGCCCTATGTGAGGCTGTGGCTTAGATTCACAGCACATGATGGGTCTAAAGAAAAATCCCATGGGTGAATCCCAAACCAAAATGGACAAAAGAGCTGTCAGAGTAGTTCTTACAATACAGGAAAGTTGGGGACCTTCCACTTGATGAGAACCTCAAATGTCCATGCACAAATGATACCTGGAGAAGTTGTAGGCAGGTATGAAGCACCTGAGAGAGCAAAAGTCATCTTCCATGGCAAACAACCTGGTCAGGATGAAGGGATGTGTCTGAATCTGAATCTCTCTCTTCTTATTGTAGAGAAGATGGACCAAACCAGGCCTGAGTGGAGAGCTGTTCCCGGGTGCAAATGGTTGATATACATTCTACCTTATGAAAGTGTCCCAGGAAGTAGGGGCAACCTCCATCTTATGTTACCCTTGGAAGCAACTGTTAGGACAAAGTGGTTGCCAAGGCAGTGACCTTATTCAGTTCCAAAGAATGTGACATACCTCATTTCCTTGGTGATGAAACTCTCTGAACTTGGTATCCAAGAAGCCAGGCACCCAGAGGCAGTCCCAGTCCCAGTCCCAGTGGGCTCACTTGTTTGGATTTACCAAGGACAGAGTCAGTTTTCTTGGTACCTAATGATGTGAGGATGGCCAAATGCCAGGAGAGCTCTGAAGATGGACCTTTCCTGAGAAAACAGGTAGTGGCTAACCACTTTTTCCTGACATCTTCACAGAGTTGGTCAAGGAAAGAAGGTCTGAGAGAAGACAGGCCATTTCGGGGGAACATAGTATGGCCCACCAGTCAGAGGACACTCCGGATAGTCACAGACCTACTTGGCGGAAGGAGGTGCCTTTGTGGGAGTGGGTGTGGGTTTGTTGTTTTGTCTCATGTTCTGAGAATAGATAGGAAAGGCGGTTTGTTTGGTTTGGAGTGGACAGTTTCTAGTAAGTCATTTGACACGGCGAGGGTTTCTGTTTCTGTGTATCCCACTGTGTCTGTTGTTGTAGACATTAGAAAAGAGAATGCATTAATGGATGTGTCCTGTCTAGTATAAATCTTCCCATAATTCATCCTGCCCAATATATGAATGGACTGCAGCTTGTCTTATCGATGTGCAACACCTGCTATCTTTCTAAGTTGTTGTTTTCTTCCTGAATTCTGGCCACTCTCCAGAATAGGCTCATGGATTTGTGTCCAAAAAATGTACCACCGCCAAGCTCTGTGACATGGCCATGTACTGGATACCTGAAGAGAATGGCGAGCATCTCAGAAAACTCAGATATCAGTGTGACAAAAAAAATCTCAGTGCAGAAACCCTGCTTTGGGCCTTTTGCTTACTTATTGTTGTGTTGCACTGAATGTCAGGAAGGTCTTTGCCTCAGGCCACCCCTTTGTGAAGCCTGAAGAAAACAGTTTTCAAATGGAAATGAATGGGCCTCACCTGTGGCTCTTTGCTTAATTGCTTTGGAAAGAGATGTGTCTTTATCAGCCTTTGGACCTGTGTGTGGCTGTGACTTAGATTCTCAGCACCTGATGGATCTTAAGAATGATCCCATGTGAGCTTCCAAAACCAAAATGGCAAAAAATATCATTCATTGTGGATGAAGTCTCTTGCCTTCCTCTGTTAGGTTCCTGCACTCCATCAAATGAGAATAGGGATTCTATGGGTCAAATGAGTTCTTCAAAGCCCTGCAGAGGTGCTTGTGTTATCGCATGACTCTAAATCACCTAAAGAATTGATACCTAAAATCAGTAGGCCTCAAATTGGAGAAACAAAGAAGTATTAAAGGCAGGCTTATTTGTTCACTCCTGGTTCACAGAAACGGTGTCCAGGCTACCCTGACTTTAGGCAAATGAGGGGCAAAGGAGCTGATTTTGGACACTGTCTTGGGCTGCTCCCCTCATGGAAACCTCCAGCCAGAGGTTAAGATGATTGACTATATGGAATAAGATGAGGGCCATGTGGGAGTGTTTTGGTTTTGATTTTGGTCATTTGTGTGGCATTGGAAAAAATGCCTGGGTACACGTGGGGTTGAACTCTGGTGTGATTCCCCTTAGAGACTGGGTTTTGGAAATGAACTCAGAGAAGCATTGCCATGAATTTTGTTGGAATTTTAAGAGGCCACGCATGAAAGTCGCTCTTGGAAACTGAGACCTAGGCCCCGGGTGGATTTCAACAGAGGACTGGAAATCTCAGCAAGGATATCACATGATTTTATTCTTAAAGAAATGGCAGCCATAGTTGAGAGTCAAAACACACATGGACCTCACATTGTAGACCTCAATGGGCCTGGCCTAATGTGACCGTTTGTCCACTCTTTGGGAAGCCGTGCCTGTGAGAGCTCTCCAGAGATTTCATTGAAATGAGCTTCCTCACCATTTAATGTTTGCTGAATGAACTGAAATCCACAGTGCCTCCAACTTCATGCTTGAAAAATGGCTAGATAAATACCATGAAATTTTTGAAATTCCTATGACCAAGTGGCACTGGAGAAACATTGGATGTCCTGTTGCTGATCATGATTATACCAGACAGTGCCTTGACTTCCTGAGTTTCATGAAAATGGTGTAGAACAGAGATGCCAGTAAGTTG
This sequence comes from Callospermophilus lateralis, assembly GCF_048772815.1. NCBI lineage: Eukaryota > Metazoa > Chordata > Mammalia > Rodentia > Sciuridae > Callospermophilus > Callospermophilus lateralis. The sequence goes on from NW_027512430.1 coordinate 176,723, forward strand.
GAGCCTGCTGAGTAGTGGGTCTAGAGCAGTGGTGGGGAGGTGTTTGATAAAACATCCGTGGTAGGGCCATGTGGATATACCATTGGATTCCAAATGGCTTGTAACTGACATGGTGCAGCCAGTAGACCCTTATATGTAAAGGCATATTGTTATATGGAGAGTTTTCAGAGGAAAATTAAGAATCAGGTTGATATGGACAAGGGGGCAATGGGGCAAGCTGTGAGAGATAGGAGCCTAGTTGGTGCATTCTCTTGCAGACCCTGACCCACCACACGTGACAGAACTCCCTCCAGCACTGTGTCCGAGTTTAGCTCCTAGTATTTCGTGAAACAAATACCAAACTCACAGTGCAGCAGCAAAAACTCCACAAAAAGTGGAAGAGGACCAAATGGCTTCACAGTCCACAGGGGGAGACACATAGTCCCCAGTGGCCTCAGTTTACCTTCAAAGAGAGGATTCAGCACTGCTTCATCTAGTTCTTTGGAAATAAGAAACCATGTCCTCCAGGTCACATAGATGCAGACCCAGCTTTGATGGTCTCACTACAAAGGAAGCCAAATCTCCTGAAAACAACATATATTTCAAGTGCAAAACTCAGTGGCAGTTTCTCAAAAAGTTTTTAGGCCAGCAGAGCTCCATGTTTTTGGAGTGTTTACCCTGTCCCTTAGTTTTGGAAACTGCTCTACCACCTCCAAGGTTGTGAACTCCTGAGCATTTTCCATTCCAGATATGTATTCACTGATTTTGTAACTCTTCTCCTCTAATTGTGTCTTACTTGTGGTGAAGGTAATGTCAAGGCATTGTTCTGGATGAGAGCACTAGGATATTTGTGCAGCATATATTTACATACACATTGGATTCATTTCCCAATTTTCCATTCGAAATACTGAATCCCTGACACTAACCCATACCTAGTAGACTCAGACTATTCATCCTAATATAATGGAGAAAATTAACCCAACACAATAGAAATACAAGCACTTCAGAGGAGACATGTTGTATTGTTGGACTTGACATTTGCATTATATAAGGTAGGAGTTATAAATCTAGTCAAATTTTAATTGAAATATTCTCCATGTGTTTTTAAACTTAACAAATATGTGAATTCTTGTTTCCCTTTTCTGTAGCCTATTCACACATGTATATTTATATGCATATATAGAATCCTACCAGGTATCACACGTACATTTTTGTGAGCTGGCTGCCTTGGCAGATACAAATTGTGAGAAGAGTTCACTCCTCCTAAATGCTATTGGAAATGAAAATTCAACCTATAGGAGAGCGTCCTAGTAGAACAACATTATACATTAACTCATGTTCAGTAAAATAAATATTTTTGCATTTGTGGATGATATATATTTACTGATGAATTCGATTGGCATTTATATTGGTACTTTTTAATGTCTGTGAGTGTTGTGTGTGTGTGTTTGTGTGTGTGTGTGTGTATATATAGATATGGATATAGATATAGATATAGATATACTCTCCAAATTTTTCAAAATATGAAATATATGTGTCTAATATACACTCTCTAAATTCATTCATGTTCATGTATGTGGATTTATAATCCACTTTTCACAAGATTATAATCAGAAATATTCATCCACCTGCAATACATATTTGTTTCCTAGTACTTAAAACTAACTTCAGTGAATTGTGCATACAAATCCTAATTATTCTACAGTAACTGACCCAGTCTAACATCAATGCAAGTAGACTCCTATGGGACATGATATGTAATTTGTCATTCATTTGTATTCGACACTGGTACATTATTATTTCTTCAGTTTTTGAACATCATAATATATATATTTGCCAAGGCAGTGACCTCATTCAGTTCCAAAGAATGTGACATACCTCATTTCCTTGGTGATGGAACTCTCTGAACTTTGTATCCAAGGAGCCAGGCACCCAGAGGCAGTCCCAGGCCCAGTCCCAGTGGGCTCACTTGTTTGGATTTACCAAAGATAGAGTCAGTCATTCTTGGTACCTACTGAAGTGGGATTACCAAATGCCTGGAGAGCTCTGAATAGGGAGCTTTCCTGAGAAAGCAGGTAGTGGCTCTCCACTTTTTCCTTACAACTTTACAGAGTTGGCCAAGGAAAACAGATCTGAGAGAGGACAGGCCATTTCGGAAGAACAGAGTATGGCCACCAGTCAGAGGACACTCTGGTTAGTCATACACCTATGGGGAAGGAGGTGCCTTTTTGGGAGTGGGTGTGGGTTTGTGGTTTGTCTCATGTTCTGAAAATAGGTAGGAATGGCGGTTTGTTTGTTTTGGAGTAAACTGTTTCCGGTAAGTCATTTGAAGAGGTGAGTGTTTCCATGTCTGTGTATCCCACTGTGCCTGTGGTAGTAGACATGAGAAAAGAGAATGCAGCAATGGATGTGTCATGTCTAGTATAAAGCTTCCCAGCATTCATCCTGCCCAATTTATGAATGGAGTGTGGCTTGCCTTATGCACGGACAACACCTAATACCTTCCTAAGTCCCTGTTTTCTTCCAGAATTCTGGCCACTCTCTAGAATAGGCTCATGGTTATGTGTCCAAGATATGTACCAAATCCAAGGTCTTTGACATGGCCATGTACTGGATACCTGAATGGAATGGCCAGCATCTCAGAAAACTCAGATATCAGTGTGACCAGGAAAGTCTCAGTGGAGATACCCTGCTTTGGGCCTTTTGCTTACCTATTGTTCTGTTGCCCTGAATATCAGGAAGGTCTTTGTCTCATGCAACCCCTTTGTTAAGCCTGAAGAAAACAGTTTTCAAATGGAAATGAATGTGCATCACCTCTGGCTCTTTGCTTAATTTCATTGGAAAACGATGTGTCTGATTCAGGCCCTTTGCCCTGTTTTAGGCTGTGACTTAGATTCTCAGCACCTGATGGATGTAAAGAAAGATCCCATATGTGCATCTAAACCAAAATGGAAAAACGTTCAATCAATGTGCATGAATTATATTGCCTTCCTTTGTTAGGTTTCTGAAATCCATCATGTCAGAATAGGGATTCTTTGGGTGAAATGAGTTCTTCAAATCTCTGCAGAGGGGCTTGGCTTTTCTTATGAATCCAATTCACAAAAAGAATCTAGACGCCACAGTCAGAGAGCCTCAAATTGGAGAAGCGAAGCAGTATTAAGGGCAGGCCTATTTGATCACTCCTGGTTCACAGGAAGGGTGTCCAAGCCACCCTGACATTCGGCAAATGAGGGGCAAGGGAGCTTATTTTGGACACTGTCTTGGGATGTGCCTCTCATGAAAACCTCCATCCAGATGTTATGATGAGTATCTTTATGGTAGAAGATGAGGGCCATGTAGGAGTGTTTTGGTTATAATTGTGGTAATTTGTGTGGCAGTTGGAAGAGATGACTGGGTAAACCTGGGCTTGAATTCTGCTGTGATTCCCCTTAGAGACTGAGTTCTGGAACTGACCTCAGAGAAGTATTGACATGAATTGTGTTGGGATTTTAGGAGGCCAGGAATGAGAGTTGCCATTGGAACCTGGGATCAAGGCCCAGAGTGGCTTTCCACAGAACACTGGGAATCACAGCCAGGATATTACATGATTTTATTCTGAAAGACTTGGCAGGCATAATTGAGATTCAAAACACACTTGGACCTCGCTTTGTAGACCTCAATGGGCCTGGCTTCATGTGACTTTTTGGCCACTCTTTGGGTAGACTTGCCTGTGAGAGTGCTCCAGAGATTTCCCTGAAATTAGCTTCCTCACCATTTAATGGTTCCTGAATGAATTGAAACCAACATTGCCTCCAAATGCATCTGTGAAAAAATGCTAGATAATTACCATGAAATTTTAGAAATTCCGATGACCAGCTGGCACTGGAGGACCTTTGATGTCCTGTTGATGATCATGAGTATACCAGACAGGGCCTTGATTGACTGGGTTTCATGAAAATGGTGTAGAACAGAGATGCCAGTAAGTTGGGGCCTGGTAAGTAGTGGGCCTAGATCTGTGTTATGCAAATGTGTGATAAAACATCTGTGGTGGGGCCATGTGGATCTTCCATTGGCTTCCAAATGGCTGTGACTGACATGGTGCAACCATCACACCCATATATGTAAAGGCATATTTTTATATGGAGAGGTTTCAGAGTAATGTTCAGTATCATGTTGCTATTGTCAAGGGGGCAAGCTACTTGAGATAGAACCCTGGTTGGTGCATTCTCCTGGAGACCCTGCCAACCACACCTGACAGAACTCCCTTCAGCACTGTGTCCCATTTGAACTTGTTGTATTTCATGAAGCAAATACCAAACTCCCAGTGCAGCAGCAAGAAACACCACGAAAATTGGAGGATGACCATTGGTTTCACAGTCCACACGGGAAGACCCTTAGCCCTCAGTGGCCAATGTTTACCTACAAAAAGAGAATTCATCACTGCTGCCTCATTTTTATTTGAAAATAAGTAATCATTTCCTCCAGGTCACATAGATGCAGATCCAGCTTTGATGGTTTCACTACAAATAAAGCTAAAGCTCCTGACAACAACATATATTTCAAGTGCCCAACCTCAGAGGCAGATTCTCAAAAAGTCTTTTGGCCAGCAGAGCTCCATGTTTGTGGAGTGTTTACCCTGTCTCTTACTTTTGGAAACTCCTCTACCACCTCCAAAGATGTGAAATCTGGAGCATTTTCCATTCTAGATATGTATTCACAGATTTTCTAACTCTTCTCCTCTAATTGGGTCTTACTTGGGGCGAAGGTAATGTCAAGGCATTGTTCTGGAGGAGAGTGGGAAGATTTTTCCGTAGCATATATTTGCATACACATTGGATTCAGTGTCCTATTTTCAATTCAAAATACTGAATACCTGACTCTAACCCATACCCTACCAGACTCTGACTACTAATCCTAATATGATGGAGAAAAATAACCCATAAAGAATAGAAATACAAGCAGTTCAGAGTAGGCATGGTGTATAGATGGACTTGCCTTTTGCATGATACAGAGTTGGAGTTATAAATCTAGTCAATTGTTTGTTGAAATAGTTGTCCTTGTATCTTTAAGGTTAACAAATATGTGAATTGATGTCTCCCTTTCTATGTATTCTTATATGCACATATAGATTCCTATCTGGTACCACACGTACATTCTTGTGAGGTGGCTGACTTGGCAGATACAAATTGTTAGAAGAGATCACTCCTACTAAACCCTGTTGGAACTGAATATTCAACCTATGGGTGAGCTTGCTAGTTGAACAGCATTATACATAAATCCATGTTCAGTAAAATGAATATTTTTAGATCTGTGGATGGTATATATTTTATAATGAATTTTGATTGACATATATATTGCTACTTTTTTGTCTGTGTGTTTGTTTATGTATATGTATATATATGTATATATATATATGTGTATGTATATATATATATATATATATATATATATATATATATATATATACACTCTCCAGATTTTTCAAAATATGAAATATATGTGTCTTATATTCACTCCCTAAATTCATTCATGTTCATGTATGTGGATTTATAATCAACTATTCACAAGATTATTCTCAAAATATTCATCCACCTGAAATTTGCCCAATGCTCTCAAATGTCAATCCTATTTGTGACTACATATTTGTTTCTTCCTAAGATTATATATTTAAACTCAACCCTGTTCAAAATGTCTAATCCTATCACACACTTTATACTCTGCCTGATTTTGTAATGTCTCTATTGATATATGCTTTCCTACATATTTTCCCCACTTCATCATTGTGACTGACTCTTCACTTGTGCTGACATTTACATTCACTCTCTAATCGAAATCCTATTGCTAAGAAACTTTTGTTCCAAATCTTATACTCACCGTTCTTCCTAAACTTACTGACTATCTTCCTAATGCTACAGACTATCCCTTTTTGACTGGATGTTCTCTTCTACATTCAATCATCCAAGTAAACGTGGTGCGAGCTTCAGAGGAGGAGACTACCAACAGGCTATCTCATGCAACATCAAAGGGTTTATTGGGTGTCCAGAATGCTGGGGTTCAGAGCTCACCTGAATAGAGCAGATAGCCCTGAGAATAGCTGAAGTAGAGCTTATATACTTTCCCTGGAGAGAGAAGGGAGGGAATTGTATTGATGGGTCAGGGCGAGTGGGCGGTTTGCATGCAACTGGGAGAGGGAGTACATTCTGCAATTTGGCAGCTGGGGATAGAACATTCTGGGAACAAATTTTGCAAACATTTCTCAAGATTTCAACAGTGTTCTGTTAAGCATACAGAAAAACAAGATGTGACAAGTACCTATTTTATTAATATTTCATTCCCCACTTCTTCTTCTGGCTAATTTTAATCATACAAATGATCATTGGAGGGTGTCACATTCAATGTCTGCTAGTGGGGTATTACCATAAGTTTAACTCCTCCAATTTGAGCCTGGAGAAAAGATATTACACGGTTGAGCAAACAGGGTTTTATAGTTAGCAATAATATGAGGATTATTATTGGACCGGCCAGGGTTGATAAAAACGTAGTTAACCAGGGGGACTGTGTGAACCAAGACTCAAGCCACCCTTTTGGGCCCTCTCTCATTTGTTGATGCTCTTCAAGGTGTCTTTTAAATTTACTCATAGATTTTATTACGACTCCAGTATAGTCAGCATAAAAACAACATTCTTCTCTCAATGCAGCACAAAGCCCCCCTTCTCTAATGAAGAGGAGGTTCAACCCTCAACTGTTCTGTAAAACAACTTCAGAGAGAGAGGTTAAAGTTTCATGCAAAGCCCTGAAGGAGGTTTCTAATATCTTACTTTTGCTCTATTGCTGCTTCTAATTGGGTCATCTTTTGTGTCCCATGGACAATGCCACTGGTTCCTCTGCCCACCCGTGCAGCAACTCCTATTCCTAATAGGATGGCTAAAGTGAGGGATATATGTTCCCAGTGGAACCGGTTGTATGTCCCCCCTATTTGATCTTCAAATGAACCTGCATCATGATAGAGCACTCTGGGAAACATCTGCACCATTACACAATTTATCACATATCCTGATCATTTCATGAAAACATAAACGATGTTTAAGTATATAGAATTATGCTGTTGTAGGCACTGACAAAGCAAGGCACCTAAGATAGCACTCAAGAGAGGGAAACAGTCCTATTTGGTTGCAACCGGATTCAGAGGGCATTGCTTATATTGTAATCAATTAATCCCATGAAACTCAAGTTTAGGTAGTTTCAGAATTTTGTACCCAACATATAAGGGATGGGGCTCAGAAGTTCACAGTCTTCAGAAGTTTAAAAAAGCAGTATTTGTTTCTGTTTTTCCTTCTGTTCTGGGCAAGTTAACTTTTCAAGGACACCTGGGAGGAGGAGAGCTTTTTCTTCCATTTCTTATTTTCCCCCTGCCAGCTGTTACCATGGAGCCCGGTTGGTAATTTCTTTATCTTAGAAATGTAGCCATCTCTGTGAAGCCCCAGCTGAAGGCCAGAGGACTTGTTCACATATTTTGTGAAAAACTAGTTAGGGGTTGTCTAGCTTAGAAGTACTGAGATTTTTAGCCAGTGGCCAAGTAGAACAGGGCAATACGAAAGAGAAAGTTTATCTACATTAAAGTCTTTATTGGGACTGTTTTGCTGAAAGTTCAAAACTCAGCCATGGTGAAGACTTCTGAAGAAGGTCATTTAAGACTTTTCTGTGGGCCTGGTACAGAGGGGGAAAGACGGGGAAGGTGGGGCTGAGAGCACCTCCGAGGATCTGAGAATGAGGAAAAAGAGAGATGTAAAAGAATAATGCGAAAGGGTATTGGGAATTTCCTAGCAGCAAACTTGAGCAGTAGATCAGGTAGAGCAGAGTGAAAGACGGGAGTGAGGATCCCAAAATCCTGTGAGGGACTTTAAATTTTAGTAACCTGTTTTCAGTGATGACAAAGCAACTTTAAAGGCCAATTATATTACATCTTGGATAAGGGTCTCAGGGCTCTCCTCAGCTCGTTTGAGCATTGGGTTAGCTGGTAAGAGGACCTGGTGGGACCCGGTGAGGGCACTGACAGGAGATGAGAGTAATGAGTCGGTGGAGCGGTACCTATGTACCTGCTACCTCAGAAAGGGGGCGATGGTCTGAGAACTGGTGGAGCTTTGGGTTTCTGATCTAGTTATTGGAGGGGAGAAATCAAGTTGCTGAGATGGGAGTGACATCAGAGGGTCTGGAGCAGAAGGCTGAGGATAATGATCTATTGGAGAAGCATAGTTCAGGATGTGAGTGAGGGAGGGAAAAGGCTTCCACATAGGGGAATTTCCTTTCACTCTTTTGAGCACTTGCAGAAGTTAAAAAGGTCATGCAAAATTTGAGGATCTAGAGACCCCTCTGGGTGCCATAGTTTTTGGTTGTCTAATTGGTAATGTGGCCAATGCTGTGTACTGAATTTGATGAAGAATTGGGGTTCCATCAGGCAGCCCCTGTATGCACACATTCCCATGACATACAGAAAAAGTCGGCTTTTCCCCCACACAGCCATTACTCTTTGTGGCTTTGATAGTCTGCCAGGCAAACTTAGTAATCTAGACTAGCCAACCTGCATCTGGCTCGCGTGTCCCTACATCCATAATGTTTGTTTCCATTATCTATGGTACAGAAGGGATTTAATGGTATTTTAGTGGGATCCTCTTCATCAGGGATATCACAATAGGAAATACCTATAGCCAGCTAACAAATGTCTGGGTGGAGAGATGGCCACCAGGTCCCTAAGGGGGCTGTATGCGAGATAGACCATACTTCTTTTCCAGTAGGATTTGTGATCAGCCATCACTGCTTAATGGGCTGATGAGGGTTAGGACGACTTGTAGCCAAGGGGAGAGTATATAACCTTATTCACATTGCGAATACACAATTTGAAACTGTTACCAGTCTTTTTCAGTTTCCAGAAAGATTCTGTACAGGCAGCAGGCTTGAGATGAGAGGTATGGATCCAGGAAGTGATTCTGTTTACGTTTACCACTGTAGGTGTTATAATAGCACCTGGTATGGTCCTTTTCAGCGGGGTACCAGGGATGACACCTGATATCATCTTACATAGATGAAATCTCTTACTTGATATGGATGTGGAATCCCCTGGTTCCCAGTTGGGTAGGCAGTGGCCAGCTGTTTTCACAGGTATTACTGAGTTCTTTCAAGATCTTTAAGTCTGTCAAGCAAGGGGGTGTGGAAAGGATCTTTAGGTCTTACAGTTGGGCTTAGGTCCCCTACTGGAGGAGGGCCACCATAAAGAATTTCACACGTGGTAAGGTTACTCAAAGAAACAAAGGGATTTTTTCTTGCATGAAACATTGCATAAGGCAGGAGCATAGTCCAATCTTATGCTGGTCTCTAAGCTTAATTTTGTTAAGGTCTCTTTAATAGTTCTATTCATTCTTTCTACTTGTCTTGAACTCTGTGGTCTATAAGCACAATTTAACTTCCAATTAATCCCCAGGTTCCTGGCTAACCCCTGACTTACCTGGGTCATGAACATCGGTCCATTGTCAGATCCTATTACCAGCTTAGCTTCCTCCAATGGTAGAGAGGCTTAGTCAGCAGCAGCGGAATCACTTAGAGTGTGTTGTCTGTTAGGGGACGAGGGCAGGGGATAAGGAGGGGGAGAAGAGTCCAGTAGAGTCAAATCTGTGACTCAGGGAGAACAGAGGGTGGAGGAGGAGGAGGTTGAGAGGGTTTGAGAGATCATGGGGGAAGGAGTAGGAGCAGAGGTAGGGGCAAGGAAAGGCTTCACCCATGGAGGAGGAGATTTGCAGAGGTCCTGCCAAGTTAAGATATATGGCTGTTGATCCGGATGGCTATGTGGCGCTGGCTGAAAGACAATACCTCTGACTTTTTAAATTAGTGGGAAGTAGAAAGATCCTTCTAGGGGCCATACGACTCCAAAGATGGGCCATTCTGAGGCACAGAGATTCTGCCAGGTCCAGCGTTTTACTAAAAAAAGAAAGATTCTGAGCCCTTAAGCGGACTTTGGTCCAGTGATCAAGGGTCAGGGACAGAGGCATTGACGTGCTCTGTTCCATAATGAAAGTTCCACAAACAGTAAAAGCAAGGACACACGACACAGATAAGACAAGACCATAAAGACAGGCAATGAACGTCCAACACTGAGACCAGGAATGAGTAGCCGGCAAAACCCAATGGTATGGCAATAACGAATCTAAAAGAAAATATCACTGAGTCGAGAAGACTATTGTTCCTTGATTTCCCGAGTTCTCTGCGGGGTCCTCCAGAGAGGTGCCCTTTGTCTCTGTGACATGTCTCTCAGCCACCGTCGGAGAGAGCCTAGGCTCTTCATCGCCAGCAATTTTGCCAAGCCCTAACAAGAAACCTGAAACCAGAAAGAGGTGCCTTACTTGCTCCGAGAGGAGCCCGTTGGGGTCTCTCTCTCGTCCGCCACTGCTGGAACTCAGTGGAAACTCAATATGTAAAGGTCAGGCGAGTGTCAGAGGAAGATACTACCAAGAGACTGTCTCATGCAACAGCAAAGGGTTTATTTGTGGTCCAGCATGCTGGAGCTCAGAGCTAAATTAAATAGAGGAGAGACCTCTGAGAACAGCTTAAGCAGAGCTTATATACTTTCCTTGGAGAGGGAAGAGCGGGAAGTTCAGTGATGGGTAAGGGCGAGTGGGCGGTTTGCATGACACCAAGTGAGGGAGTACATTCTGCAGTTCGGCTGTTGGGAACAGTACATTCTAGAACAAGATTAGCAAACATTTCTCAAGATTTCAACAGTGTTTTGTTAAGCATACAGAAAAACAGGAAGTGACAAGTACCTATTTTATTAATTTTATTAACCTTTCACTACCGACTATGCCTTTTTGACGTGATGTTCCTTCTACATTAATTCATGCAACGTACAAGGTGCTATGCCATTGTATATCGATTTATCTGAGACAACTCTGCAGAACGTAATTCAACACCACGTATCCCTATCAAGGGCCCAATGCCCTTCTGGGCTTCAAATCAGACTTAATTTCTTTTTTCATACATATATTTCACCTATATATTCTTCTACACATAGCAAGTTCCCAATACGATCATTCATCCAGCAAAATGATTTCTAACCAAATCGAGCATGTTTTTAACCATAACCGGACACTGTTCCCTCAATCTAACTTTACAGAAGAGCAGGGCAGGAGTTGATATTACAATACAGAAATGTAGAAAAACTTCCACCTGCTGAGAACCTCAAAGGTCCATGCAGAAATGATCCCTGGAGAAGATGTAGGAAGCAATAAAGGACCTGAGAGACCAAAAGTCATCTTCCATGGCAAACAACCCGGTCAGGATAAAAGGTTGGGTCTGAATCAGATTTTTTTTTAATGTAGAGATCATGGACCAAACCAGGCCTGTGTGGAGATCTATTCCTGGGTGCCTTTGGTTGATATACCATTCTAACTTGTGAAAATGTCACAGGAAGTAGGGGCAGCCTCAATCTCTTGGGACCCTTGGAAGCAACAGTTAGGACAAAGTGGCTGCCAAGACAGTGCCCTCATCCAGTTCAGGAAGGAAGTGACCTCACCTCACTTTCTTGGTGATGGAACTCTCTGAACGTGGGATCCAGGAAGCCAGGCACACAGAGCCAGTCCCAGTCCCAGTCCCAGTGGTCTCACTTGTTTGGATTTACCAAGGACAGGGTCAGTATTTTTTGGTACCTACAGATGTGAGGAAGGCCCAATGCCAGGAAAGCTCGGATGCAGGGCTTTTCATGAGAAAGCAGGTAGTAGCTCACCATTGGCTCCTAAGAAGTTCACAGAGTTGGCCAAGGAGACAAGATCTGAGACAGGAAAGGCCATTTTGGGGGAACATATTATGGCCCACAAGTCAGAGGACACTCTGGATAGTCACAAACCTACTTAGGGGAAGGAGGTGCCTTTGTGGGTGTGGTTGTGGGTTTGTGGTTTTGTCTCATTTTCTGAGAATAGGTAGGACAGTCGGTTTGTTTCATTTGAAGTGGACTGTTTCTAGTAAGTCTTTTCACAGGGCGAGTGTTTCTATGTCTGTGTATTCCACTGTTTCCGTGGTTGTAGACATTAGAAAAGAGAATCCATCAATGGATGTGTCGTGTCTAGTAGAAATCTTCTCAGCATTCATATTGCCCCATTTATGAATGGACTGTAGCTTGCCTTATCGATGAGCAACACCTGCTACCTTCCTAAGTTTCTATTTTCGTCCTGAATTCCGGCCAATCTCAAGAATAGGCCCATGGTTTTGTGTCCAAGATATGTACCACCTACAAGCTCTGTGACATGGCCATGTACTGGATAGCTGTAGGGGATGGCGAGCATCTCAGAAAACTCAGATATCAGTGTGACCAGGAAAGTCTCAGAGGAGAAACCCTGCTTTCGGCCTTTTGCTTACCTATTGTTCTGTTGCCCTGAATGTCAGGAAGTTCTTTGCCTCAGGCCACCCCTTTGTGAAGCCTGAAGAAAACAGTTTTCAAATGGAAATGAATGGGCATACCTGTGGCACTTTCCTTAATTGCTTTGGAAAGGGATGTGTCTGAATCATGCCCTTGGCCCTGTGTGTGGCTGTGGCTTAGATTCTCAGCACCTGATGGATCTAAAGAAAGTTACCATGTGTGCATCCAAAAGAAAATTCGCCAAAAGAGCAATTATTGGGAGGAAGTCTCTCGACTTCCTCTGTAAGGTTCCTGACTTCCATCAAGTGAGAATGGGATCCTTTGGGTCAAAAGAGTTCTACAAAACCTGCAGAGGCTAGCCCATTGTGCTTGGGTTTTCTCATGACTAAAATTCACATAAAGAATCTAAACCCCACAGACAGTAGTCCTCAAATTGGAGCGGTATTAACGGCAGGCCTATTTGATCACTTTTGGTTCACCGGATGGGTGTCCAGGCCACCTTGACTTTAGGCAAATGAGGGGCAAAGGAGCTTATTTGGGACACTGTCTTGGTCTGCACCCCTCATGGAAACCTCCAGCCAGATTATGATGAGTGTCTATATGAAAGAAGATGAGGGCCATATGGGAGGGTTCTTGTTTTAATTGTGGTAATTTGTGTGGTAGTTGGAAGAGATGACTGGGTCCACCAGGGCTTGAACTCTGGTGTGATTCCCCTTAGAGACTGAGTTCTGGAACTGACCTCAGAGAAGTATTGCCATGAATAGTGTTGGGATTTTAGGAGAACACGCATGAGAATCGCTTTTGGAAACTGAGATCTAGGCCCAGGATGGCTTTCCACAGAGCTCAGGGATTCTGAGCCAGGATATCACATGTTTTAATTCTTAAAGACTTGGTAGCCATAATTGAGAGTCCAAACACACATGGACCTCACATTGTATACCTCAATGGGCCTGGATTCATGTGTCCTTTTGGCCACTCTTTGGGAAGGCTTGCCTGTGAGTGTTCTCCAGAGCTTTCATTGAAATGAGCTTCCTCACCATTTAATGGTTCCTGAATTAAATGAAACCCACAGTGCCTCCAACTTCATCCTTGAAAAATGACTAGATTAATACCATGAAATTTTTGAAATCCCCATGACCAGGTGGCACTGGATAACCTTTAGATATCCTGTTGCTGATCATGAGTATAACAAACAGTGCCTTGATTGACTGAGTTTCGTGAAAATGGTGTAGAACAGAGATGCCAGTAAGTTGGAGCCTGCTGGGTAGTGGGCGTAGAGCAGTGGACTATAGGTGTGTAAATAAATATTTTTGGTAGGACCACCTGGATCTTCCATTGGCTTCCAAATCTTGCGACTGACATGGTGCAGGCAGCAGACCTTTATATGTAAAGGCATCTTGTTATATGTAGAGGTTTCAGGGCAATGTTCAGAATCAGGTTGCTATAGTCAAGGGGAAAGCTATGTGGGATAGAAGCCTGGTTCGTACATTCTCTTGCCGACGCTGACCAACCACACATGACAGAACTCCCTCCAGCATTGTGTCCCAGTTGAACATATTGTATTTCATGAAGCAAATACCAAATTCCCAGTGCAGCAGTAAGAAACACCCTGAAAAGTGGAGGATGACCAAATGGCTTCACAGACCACACGGGAAGACACTTAGCTCCCAGTAGCAACAGTTTACCTACAAAGGGAGTTTTCAGACCTGCTGCCTCATGTTCATTACAAAATAAAGAACCATGTCCTCCAGGTCACATAGATGCAGACCCAGATTGCAGAATCACATCAGTTGCAGAACCATTGATTTAAATATTGCCATACATATATTTCTTGTGCCTAACCTCAGAGGAAGTTTCTCAATAAGTCTTTAGGTCAGCACAGCTCCATGTTTCTGAAGTGTTTACCATCTCCCATACTTTTGTAAACTGTTTTACCACCTCCAGTGTTGTGAACTCCTGAGCATTTTTCATTCCACATATGTATTCACAGGTTTTCTAACTCCTCTCCTCTAATTGTGTCTTACTTTTAGCGATGGTTATGTCAAGGTATTGTTCTGGATAAGAGAGGGAAGATTTTTGTGTATCACATGTTTGCATACACATTAGATTCATTTTCCTATTTTCCATTTGAAGTACTGAATCCCTGACACTAACCCATACCCTACTAGACTCTGACTACTAATCCTAATATCATGGAGAAAAAAAAACCTAACTGAATAGAAGTACAGTCCTTTTATAGGAAGCATGGTGTATATTTGTATTTGTCTTCCTCTTTATCAAGAGTATGTGTTTTAAATTTAGTAAACTTTTCATTTTAATATTTCTCCATGATTTTTTAAAGTTATCACATATGTAAATTCCTGTCTCCCTTTCTCTGTATCCTATTCAGCACATGTAATTTTTTTATGCATATACAATATCCTACCTGGTATCACATGTACATTCTTGTAAGATCACTGACTTTGGAATATAAAAATTGTGAGAAGAGATGACTCTCCCTAAATAATGATGGAACTGAAAATTCCACCTATGGGTGAGCTTCCTAGTGAAAAACACTATACATAAATCCATGTTCAGTAAAATGAATATTTTTGGATTTGTGAATGAATTATATTTCATGATGAATATCGATTGGCATATATATTGCTAAATATTAATGTGTGTGTGTGTGCATGTGTGTGTGTGTGTGTGCGTGTGTGTGTGTGTATATTCTACGGATTTTAAAAAAATATGAAAAATATGTGTCTTATTATACACTCCCTAAATTCATTCATATTCATTTATGTTCATTTAAATTCAAATTTTCACAAGATTATTCTCAGTAATATTCATAAACCTGAAATATATTTTGGTTTCCTACTACTGAAAACTTAGTACAGTGGATGGTGCTTAAAAATCCTAATATTTCTACAGTAACTGACCCAGTTTAACATCAATGCAAGTAGATTGCTATGGGACATGATGTGTAATTTGAAGTTCATTTTTACTCAACACTGGTACATTACTATTTCTTCAGTTTATGGACATCATGGGATGTATTTTTTCATCCAGAACTTCACAAATTTTTTTGGCATTTGGTTCACTTTCAATTACTTACTACTTCAGAACACATGTATTCCTCCATGTTTCTTTACTGGTCTTTTCACTAGACTTCTTTCTAAACACATTATTTTCGATTCCATAATCATTTTTGAAGCAAAACTCACTCTTCACGACAAACTGTAACCCTAATAATACCATTGCATATATAACTCGTTGGAATGATGGTATATATATCAATATAAGATTTCCAATATATTTTCAGATGCAAACTTAATCCATTATTTAATGTTGGATCCAGTTACATACTTTATTCACAATATGGTCTATTCATGCATCATCTCAATAATCATCAACACAAGGTACACCTATTTGTATCCCCAGTACTAATTTATAAGTTTCCAGAATATTACTCCCCTTTATGGTGGAAGAAATACTTATGTCACCTGATCTACATATACATTTTACCACAGTAGTATTCTGGACACAAAATGCAAAGGTCACACATATGATTGTACCAAAGCCTAAATGGAAAGTGACCATGGATTACTAAAAGCATCTATGTCCAGGGTGCCTACTGCTCTCAAATGTCAATCCTATTGGTTACTACATATTTGTTTCTTCCTAAGATTATATATTTAACCTCAAGCCTGTTGAAAATATCTAATCCTATCACTCACTTTATACTTTTCCTGATTTCCTAATGCCCCTATTGATATCTGCTTTCCTACATATTTTTCCCAGTTCATCATTGTGACTGTCTCTTCACATGTGCTGACATTTACATTCACCCTCTAACTGAAAACCAAATGCTAAAGAACTTTTGGTCCAACTCCGAGACTCACTCTTCTTCCTAAACCTACTGACTATCTTCCTAATCCTACAGACTATCCCTTTTTGACTGGATGTTCTCTTCTACTTTCAATCATCCGAGGTATAGGGTCCTATGCCATTGTATATTGATTTATCTGAGACCTCGGTGCAGAACATAATTCAATCTAAGTATACCAATCAAGGGCCCAATGCCTTTCTGGGCTTCAAATCTTTCCCAGATCTCTGATCTCATACATATATTTCACATTTATATTCTTATAAATATCACAGGTTCCCAATACCGTAATTCATCCAGCAGAATGACTCCTAACCCAAATCGAACATGCTATTAACACTAACCATACACTGTTCCCTCAATCTCACTTTACAGAAGAGCAGGGACAGAGTTGGTCTTAAAATCCAGGAAGGAAGGGTATCATCCACCAGCTGAGAACCTCAAAAGTCCCTGCAGAAATAATCCCTTGAGTAGGTGTAGGCAGGTATGAAGGATCTGAGAGAGCAAAAGTCATCTTCCATGGCAAACAACCTGGTCAGGTTGAAGGGAGGTGTCTGAATTAGCCTCTCTCTTCCTAATGTAGAGAAGATGGACCAAACCATGCCTGTGTGGAGAGCTGTTCCCCGGTGCCTATGGTTGATATACCATTCTAACTTATGAATGAGTCACAGCAAGTAGAGGCAGACTCCATCTTTTGGGAACCTTGGAAGCAACTGTTAAAACAAAGTGGTTTCCAAGGCAGTGACTTCATTCAGTTCTTGAAGGAAGTGACCTCACCTTACATTATTGGTGATGAAAGTCTGTGATCTTGGGATCCAGGAAACCAGGCACACAGAGTCAAACCCACTCCATGTCCCAGTGGGCTCACTTGTTTGGATTTAACAAGACAGAGTCACTCTTTCTTGGTACCTACTGATGTGAGGACAGCCAAATGCCTGGAAACTATGAAGACTGGCCTTTCCAGAGAAAGCAGATAGTTTCTCACCACGGGCTCCTGACAACTTCACAGAGTTTGCTAAAGAGACCAGATCGGAGACAGGACACGCCATTTTGGGGGAACATAGTATGGCCCACAAGTCAGAGGACACTCCGGATAGACACAGACCTACTTGGGGGAAAGAGGTGCCTTTTTGGGTGTGAGTGTGAGTTTGTGGTTTTGTCTCATGTTCTGAGAATAGTTAGGAAAGCTGGTTTGTTTGTTTTGGAGTGGACTGTTTCTAGTAAGTCCTTTGACAACGTGAGTGTTTCTGTGTCTATATATCATACTGTGTCCGTGATTGTAGACAGTAGAAATGAGAATGCATCAATGGATGTGTCCTGTCTACGAGAAAGCTTCAAAGCATTCATCCTGTGCAATTTATGAATGGACTGCAGGTTGCCGTATGGATGGGCAACTCCTGCTATCTTTCTAAATTCCTGTTTTCTTCCTGAATTCTGGACACTCTCCAGAATACGCTCATGATTTTGTGTCCAAGATATGTACCACCTCAATCTCTGTGACATGGCCATGTACTGGATAGCTGATGGGAATGGTGAGTATCTCAGAAAACTCAGATATCACTATGCCCAAGAATGTCTCAGTGGAGAAACCCTGCTTTGGGACTTTTGCTTACCTATTCTGTTGCCCTGAATGTCAGGAAGGTCTTTGCCTCAGGCCACACTTTGTGAAGCCTGAAGAAAATAGTTTTCAAATGGAATTGAATGGTCATTACCTGTGCCTCTTCGGTTAATTGCTTTGGAAATGGATGTGTCTGAATCAGCCTCTTGGCCCTATGTGAGGCTGTGGCTTAGATTCACAGCACATGATGGGTCTAAAGAAAAATCCCATGTGTGCATCCAAAACCAAAATGGACAAAAGAACTGTCATGGTGGATAGAGTCTCTCGCCTTCCTCTGTAAGGTTCCTGACCTCCATTAAGTGAGAATAGGGATCATTTGGGTCAAGTGAATTCTTTAAAGTTCTGCAGAGGCTATCCCATAGGTTCGTGGGTTTTCTCATGACTCCAATTCACATCTATGTTTACAGAAGAGCAGGGACAGTGTTGGTCTTACAATACAGGAATGCAGTGGATCTTCCATCTGTTGAGAACCTTTAAGCTCCATGCAGAAATGATCTCTGGAGAAGATGTAGGCAGCTATGTAAGACCTGAGAGAGCAAAAATCATCTTCCATGGCAAACAACCTGGTCAGGATTAAGGGTTGAGTCAGAATGAGCCTATCTCTTCTTAATGTAGAGAAGATGGACCAAACCCGGCCTGTGTGGAGAGCTGTTCCCTTTTGCCTACGGGTGATATACCATTCTAACTTGTGAAAGTGTCACAGGAAGTAGGGGCAGCCCTCATCTCATGGGACCGTTGGAAGCAATTGTTATGACAAAGTGGTTGCCAAGGCAGTGATCTCATTCAGTTCCTGAAGGACGTGATCTCATCTCACTTCCATGGTGATGGAACTCTCTGAACTTGGGATACAGAAAGCCAGGCACCCAGAGCCAGTCTCAGTTCTAGTCCCAGTGGTCTCACTTTTTTGGATTTACAAAGGACAGAGTCAGTCTTTCTTGATACCTACTGATGTGAGGATGGCCAAATGCCAGGAAAGCTCGGAAGAGGGGCTCTTCCTGAGAAAGCAGATAGTGGCTCACTCCTGGCTTCTAACAACTTCACATTGTTGGCCAAGAAGACCAGATCTGAGACAGGTCAGGCCATTTCGGAGCATCATAGTATGGCCCATCAGTCAGAGCACACTCCGGAGAGTCACAGACCTATTTGGGGGAAGGAGGTGCCATTGCGGGTGTGGGTTTGTGGTTTTGTCTCATGTTCTGAGAATAGTTAGAAAAGGCGGTTTGTTTGGTTTGGAGTGAACTGTTTCTAGTAAGTCGTTTGACAATGCAAGTGTTTCTATGTCTGTGTATCCCACTGTGTCCGTACTTGTAGACATTAGAAAAGAGAATGCATCAATGGATGTGTCCTGTCTCATAGAAAGCTTCCCAGCATTCATCCAGCACAATTTATGAATTGAATGCGGCTTGCCTTATTGATGGGCGATACCTGCTACCTTCCTAAGTTGCTGTTTTCTTCCTGAATTATGGCCAATCTCCAGAATAGGCTCATGGTTTTGTGTCCAAGATAGGTACTACCTCCAAGCTCTGTGACATGGCCATGTACTGGATAGCTGAATGGAATGGCGAGCATCTCAGAAAACTCAGATATCAGTGTGACCAGTAAAGTCTCAGTGGAGAATCCCTGCTTTGGGCCATTTGCTTACCTATTGTTCTGTTGCCCTGAGAGTCAGGAAGGTCTTTGTCTCAGGCCAACCCTTTGTGAATCCTGAAGGAAAGATTTTTCAAATGGAAATGAATATGCTTTACCTTTGGCTCTTTCCTTAATTGATTTGGAAAGAGATGAGTGTGAATCAGCCTCTTGGCCCAGTGTGATTCTTTGACTTAGATTCTCAGTACCTGATGGATCTAAAGAAAGATCCCATGGGTGCATAAAATCCAGAATGGCATAAAGAGCAGTCATTGTTGATGAAGTATTTTGCCTTCCTCTGTAAGGTTCCTGAATTCCATCAAGTGAGAATAGGGATCTTTTGGGTCAAATGAGTTCTTCAAATCTATTCAGAGGCTATCCAATAGGTGCTTGAGTTTTCTCATCTTTCCAATTCACATAAAGAATCTGTACCCGACACTCAGTAAGACTCAAATTGGAGAAGCAGAGCAGTATTAAGGGCAGGCCTATTTGATCACTCCTGGTACACAGGAAGGGTGTACAGGCCACTGGGAATTTAGGCAAATGAGGGGCAACAGAGCTTATTTTGGACACTGTCTTGGGCTACGCTAATGCTATCAAATGTCAATCCTATTGTTGACTTCATATTTGTTTTATCCTAAGCTCATATATTCATCCTCAACCCTGTTGAAAATATCTAATCCCATCACTCACTTTATTCTTTTCCTGATTTCCTAATGTCTCTATTGATATCTGCTTTCCTACATATTTTGCCCTGTGCATCATTGTGACTGACTCTTCACTTGTGTTGACGTTTACATTGACTCTCTAACCAAAACCCTATTGCTAAAGAACTTTTGTTCCAAATCCTATACTCACTTTTCTTCCTAAACTTACCGACTATCTTTCTAATCCAACTGACTATAACTTTTTGAATGGATGTTCTCTTCTACATTCAATGATCCAAGTACAGTTCAGGTTTCTATTCAACCGGGTGAGGGAGTAGATTCTGCAGTTTGGCAATTGGGGACAGCACATTCTGGCAACAAGATTAGCAAAGAGTTCTCAAGATTTCAACAGTGTTTCATTAAGTGTACAGAAAAACAGGAAGTGACAAGTACATATTTTATTAACCTTTCATTCCCCACTTCTTTTTCTGGCTACTTTTAATCATAAAAGTGATCTTTGTGGGGTGTCACATTCTATGTCTGCTAGTGGGGTATTACCATAATTTTAATTTGTCCAACTTGAGCTTGGAGAAAAGAAATTACATGGTTGAGGAAACAGGGTTTTATAGTTAGTAATAATATGAGGATTATTATTGGACCGGCCAGGGTTGATAAAAACGTAATTAACCAGGGGGACTGTGTAAAAAAAGACTCAAACTACACTTTCTGTGCCTCTCTCTCTCTCGTTGTTGCTCTTCAAGGCATCTTTTTAATTTACTCATAGATTTTTTTACAACTCCAGTATTGTCGACATAAAAACAACATTCTTCCCTCAATGAAGCACAAAGGCCCCCCTCTGTCATGAAAAGGAGGTCCAACCCTCGACTGTTCTGTAAAACAACTTCAGAGAGAGAGGTTAAAGATTCCTGCAAAGCTGTGATGGAGGTTTCTAAAATCTTTAAGTTTTGATCTATTGCTGCTTCTAATTGGGTCACTTGTTGTGTCCCATGGACCAGAGCAGTGGTTCTTGTGCCCAACCCTGCAGCAACTCCTATTCGTAATAGAATGGCTAAGGTGAGGGACATATGTTCCCAGCGGAACCGGGTTGTATGTCCCCCTCTTTGATCTTCAGATGAACCTGCGTCATGATAGAGCACTCTGGGAAACATCTGCACCATTTCACAATTAATCACATCTGTTGACCATTTCATGAAAACATAAACAATGTTTAAGTATATAGAATTATACTGTTGTAGGGACGGACAAGGCAAGGCACCTAAGATAGCACCAAAGACACGGAAACAGTCTTTTTTGGTTTCAACCAGATTCAGAGGGCATTGCTTCTGTTGTAATCAATTAATCCCCTGAAACCCAAGTTACGTAGTTTCAGAATTTTGTACCCAACACGTAAGGGAAGGGGCTCAGAAGTTCACAGTCTGCAGAAGTTCACAAAAAGCAGTTTTTGTTTCTGTTTTTTCCTCAGTTTGGGCAAGTTAACTTTTCAAGGACACCTGGGTGGGGGTGTCTTCCCTTTCTTTTTTTCCCCCTTCCAGCTGTTTCCATACAGCCCAGTTTGTAACTTCTTTATCTTAGAAATGTAGCCATCTCTGTGAAGCCCCAGCTCAAGGCCAGAGGCCTTTTTTTCAAATATTTTGTGAAAAACTAGTAAGGGTGTGTCTAGATCAGGAGTGCTGAATTTTTTAGCCAGTTGCCAAGGAGACCAGGGCAACACAAAAATAGGAAGTTTATCTACAGTGAACTCTTTTATCGGGATTCTTTTGCTGAAAGTCCTAAATCAGCCATGGTGAAGACTTCTGGAGAAGGTCAGTTAAGACTTTTCTGTGGGCCTGGTACAGAGGGGGACAATTTGGAAGGCAGGGATAAGAGCAGCTCTGTGGATCTGAGAATGAGGAAGGAGAGATGTAAAAGAATATTGGGAGAGGGCTTTGGGATCTTAATAGCAACAAAAACTTGAGCAGTAGAACAGATAGAACAGAGGGGGAGACGGGAGTGAGATTCCAAAAAGCCTGTGAGGGACTTTAAATTCTTAGTAACCTGTTTTTAGTGATGACAAAGCAACATTAAAGGCCATTTTCATTACATCTTGTATTAGGGTCTGAGGATTCTTCTCAGTGGGTTTGAGCTTTGCATTAGGTGGTAAGAGGACTGGGTGGGACCCGGTGCGGCCACTGACAGGAGAGGAGAGGAGTGAGTGAATGGAGTGGTACCTCAGTACCTGCAACCTCAGCAAGGGAGCAATGGTCTGAGAACCAGTCGAGATTTGGGTTTTTGATCTAGATATTGGAGGGGAGAAATCAAGTTGCTGAGGTGGGAGTGACAGCAGAGAGTCTGGAGCACAAGGCTGAGGGTGAGCATCTATTGGAGAAGCATAGTTCAGGATGTGAGCAAAGGAGAGAGAAGGCCTCCACATAGCGGAATCTCCATTCACCCTTTTGAGCACTTGCAGAAGTTAAAAAGGTCACACAGAATTTGAGGATCTAGAGACCCCTCTGGGGGCCATCGGTTTTGGTTATCTAATTCGTAATATGGCCAATGCTGTGTACAGAATTTGATGAGGAGTTTGGGTTCCATCTGACAGTCCCTGTATGCTCACATCCCCATGACTTACAATAGAAGTCTGCTCTCCCCCCCCCACAGCCGTGACTGTTTGTGGCTTTGATAGTCTGCCGGGCAAACATAGTAATCTAGGCTAGCCAACCTGCATCTGGCTCAAGTGTCCCTACATCTATAATGTTTGTTTCCATTATCTATGGTACGGAAGGGATTTAATGGAATTTTAGTGGGATCCTGTTAATCAGGGATATCCCAATAGGAAAGACCTATAGCCAGCTGACAAATGACTGGGTGGAGAGATGGCCACCAGGTTCGTAAGGGGGCTGTATTCGAGATAGGCCATACTTCGTGTCCAGTAGGATTTGTGATCAGCCATCGCAGCTTAAGGGGCTGATTAGGGTTAAGACTACTGGTCGTCAAGGGGAGAATAAATATCTTCCAGGATCTTCTTTACAACGATTTGCAATGTTTCTTTTTTCTTCTTTTTTATTTCTTTTTTTGTGTGTGTGTGGGGAAGGCTTCAATACATCCTGAAAATGTATGTTCAAAGACTAGGAGTTATTTCAGTCCATACCTTACTGGCTTAATTTCAGTAAAGTCCACTTCCCAGAATTGTCCTCGTCTGGTTCCTCATAGGTGCTTTCCTGCAGGAAGCTTGGAAGTGTAAGCTTTAACCAATTAATGGACCTGACAGGCTTTTGTTACCCATTCAGTTATTTCCTTTTGCTGTGAGTAGGTTAGTGGAAAACTGTGTTCTTGATCCTTCACGAATGAATGCAGTTTCTTTGAACAAAGGTGAGTGAGTTGATGAACATTTGCTACTGACATAGTTAGAGCCATGATTATAGGAGTAGTTACTGAAGAATTAAAAAATTCCACTTGAGGGCCTTCAGGGTTAAAAGTTATTTTGGCCCAGAGCTTGGTGAGCAGAACTCTGCCCATCAATGGGGCCAGGCATTCTGGGATTACTAGGAAGGAGTGATGGATTTTTCCTTTTCCCTGGTCCATGGTCCTCGTAGTTGTCAAAGCCCGATATTTACTTCTGTTAGACTCTTGAATTAGAGACCTTTTATTCGGTAGAGGGCCCAATGGGCCTTACGGGCTGAGTATATTCACCCTGCATCTACTTCAAAGTTTATTGTGTTCCCCTCCACTTCAAAAGTTACCTTGAGGTCAGGGAGAGGATCTGAGCCCGGACTTTCTTAGTATTCCTCCAGAGTCAGAATATCTGGCTGGCATGGCTGTCTCTTTCTAGGGCACTCTTTGGCCCAGTGTCCTTTTTCTTTAGAGTAGGCACATTGATCTGAGGCCAGGGGTGGCCTCTAGTGTGTGCCCAGGTATCCCTTCCTGTCTCTCTGTTTCTTAATTTCTGGCCTATTTCTTGTTGTGACCAGGACCTTAGTCAATGCCTTAGTCTGTCTTTTGTTTCTTTTATCCTCACTCAGCTCCCTTCTCTTCCTCAGTTTCTCTCTTAAAGTATACCTTCTCGGGTTCTCTGAATAAATCCCTCAAAGTCATATCTTGTAATCCATCTAAGCATTGTAACTTTCTTTTAATATCCAGGGCAGCTTTCCCAATAAAGGCCATTGTGACAGATGCCTTTTGATCCTCTGCCTGAGGATCGAAAGGAGTATGTCTCTTATATGCCTACATAATTATCTCTAAGAACATAGAGGGAGATTCATCAGGCCCTTAAATAATCTCTCTTACCTTGGCCAAATTAGTTGGTCACCTAGCGGCCACTAAGATACCCACTATTAGAGCCCGGTGATAAGTGGACAGATGCTCCCTACCTTCAAAGGTGTTGGGGTCCCAGTTGGGTCGTTTCAAGAGAAAGCCGGCTTTGAATATATTGGGAAGTTTTGTCGGTCACGCATTTGGTCCGAGGATACTTTTTTCTAGCATCCAGGAGGATTCTCTTTTGTTCCTCTGTCATGAAGAGAGTCCCTAGGAGTTGTTGGCAGTCATCTCAAGAAGGTTGGTGTGAAAACATCAATGACTTCACCAGACCTGAGAGCCAGGTTGGGTCCTCGGTAAAAGGGGGATTGTTATTTTTCCATTTATATAGGTCTGAAGAGGAGAAGGCCAATACTGGTAGGCTTGCATTTTTTCCCTATGGCCATCGTCAATCATTGGTCCTTAGGGATGGAGGGAAGCAACACGGGAGTTCCAGGGTTTTCAATCATTTGCCACAGGCGAGTTCCTTTAGCAACTCCAGCTTCCTCCAGGGGAGGAGGGGCTGTGTGTGATGCAGGGGAGTTATCTGGAGGGCCCTGGGCTGGCTTAGCGTCCTCCAATTGCGGAGAGGCTGAGTCAGCAGCTGGAGAATCACTTAGAGGGTGTTGGGGGTTGTGGGACAAGGGTAGAAGATAAGGAGGGGGACGAGAGTCCAGTAGAGTCAAATCTTGTGACTCAGGGAGAACAGAGGGTAGAGGAGGAGGAGGAGCAGAGGGGTTGAGAGATCGTGGGGGAAGGAGTAGGAACGGGGACACAGCAAGGAAAGGCTTCACCCACGGAGGAGGAGATTTGCAGAGGTCCTGCCAAGTTAAGGTATATTCCTGTTTATCAGTATGGCTATGTGGCCCTGGCTGTAAGACAATATCTCTGTCTTTTTAAATTAGTGGGAAGTAGAAAGATCCTTCTAGGGGCCATCCGAATCCAAAGGTGGGCCATTCTGTGGCACACAGAGTCTGCCAGGTCCAGCGTTTTACTAAAAAAGAAACATTCTGAGCCCTTAAGCGGACTTTGGTCCATAGATCAAGGGTCAGGGACAGAGGCATTGAAGTGATCTGTCCCATAATGAAAGATACACAAACAGTAAAAGCAACGACACAGGACACAGACAAGAGAAAACAATAAAGACAGGCAATGGACGTCCAACACTGAGACCAAGACTGAGCAGGTGGCAAAACCCGATGGGCTGGCAATACCGAATCTGAAACAAAGTATCACTGAGTCGAGGAGACTATTATTCCTTGATTCCCGAGTCCTCTGTGGCGTCCCCCAGGGACTTGGTTTGTGGCTCTGTGACACGTCTGCCAGCCACCATCAAAGAGAGCTCACACACTTCATCGACAGCCATTTTGCCAAGCCCTAACCTGAAACCTGAAACCAGAAAGAGGTGCCTTACTTACCCTGAGAGTAGCCCATTGGGGTCTCTCGTTCACCACTGCTGGATTTCGGTGGAACCTCCATATATAAATATCGGAAGAGCATTGGGGGAAGAGACCACCAAGAGACTCTCTCATGCAAAAACAAAGGGTTTATTGGGGGTCCAGCATGCTGGGGCTCAGAGCTCATTTGAATAGAGCAGAGAACCCTGAGAACAGCTTAAGCAGAGCTTATATACTTTCCTTGAAGAGGGCAGGGAGGAAAGTTTATTGATGGGCCTGGGCGGGTGAGCAGTTTGCGTGCAACTGGGTGAGGGAGTACATTCTGAAGTTTGGCAGTTGGGGACAGCACATTCTGGGAAAAAGATTAGAAATCACTTCTCAAGATTTCAACAGTGTTTTATTAAGCATACAGTAAAACAGGAAGTGACAAGAATCTATTTTATTAACATTTCACTACCGACTATACTTTGCCAGATTTCCTAAAGTCTCTATTGATATCTGCATTCCTACATATTTTCCCCAGTTCATCATTGTGATTAATTCTTCACATGTGCTGACATTTACATTCACTCAATACCCGAAACCCTATAGCTAAAGAACTTTTGGTCCAAATCCTATACTCATTCTCCTTTATAAACATACCGACTATCTTCCTAATACTACTGACTATCCATTTTGACTGGAAGTTCTCTTTGAAAATCAATCATCCAAATTACAATGTCCTATGCTTAATACCCAATCAAAAGCCCAATGCCCTTCTGGGCTTCAAATCTTACCTAGATTTTTGTTTTCAGATTCATATATTTTACCTATATATTCTTGAAAATATCGCAGGTTCCCAATACCATTATTCATCCAGCAGAATGATTTCTATTCCAAATCAAACCTGTTATTAACCCTAACCATACACTGTTCCCTCAATCTAACTTTAGAGAAGAGCAAGGACAGAGTTGGTCTTAAAATACAGGAATTTAGGGGATCTTCCAACTGCTGAGAAACTCAAAGGTCTATGCGCAAATGATCCCTAGAGAAGTTGTAGACACCTATGAAGGAACTGAGAGAGCAAAAGTCATCTTTTATTGCAAACAACCTGGTCAGCATGAAGGGATGTGTCTGAATCAGCCTCTCTCTTCTTTATGTAGAGAAGAAGGACCAAACGAGGCCTCTGTGGAGAGCTGTTCCTGGTTACCAATGTTTGATATACCATTCTAACTTGTGAAAGTGTCAAAGGAATTAGGGACAGCCTCCATTTCATGGGACCTTTGGAAGCAAATGTTAGGACAACGTGCTTGCCAAGGCATTGACCTCATTCAGTTCCTGAAGGAAGTGACCTCACCTCACATTCTTGGTGATGGAACTCTCTGAACATGGGATCCAGGCATCCAGGCACACAAATCTAGTCCCAGGCCCAGTCCCAGTGGTCTCACTTCTTTTGATTTACCAAAGACAGAGTCAGTCTTTCTTGGTATCTACTGATGTGAGGATGGCCAAATGCCAGGAAAGCTCTGAAGAGTGGCCTTTCCTGAGTAAGCAGGAAGTGGCTCACCGTTGTCTCCTGACAACTTCACAGAGTTGGCCAAGGAAACCAGATCTGAGACAGAACATGCCATTTGATGGGAACATAGTACGGCCCACCAGTCAGAGGTCACACCCGATAGTCAGAGACCTACTTTGGGAAAGGAGGTGAATTTGTGGGTGTGAGTGTGTGTTTGTGATTTTGTCTCATGTTCTGAGAATAGGTAGGAAAGGCAGTTTGTTTGGTTTGGAGTGGACGATTTCTAACAAGTGATTTGACAAGGCGAGTGTTTTTATGTCTGTGTATCCCACTGTGTCCATGGTTGTAGACATTAGAAAAGAGAATGCAATGCATCAAAGGATGTGTCCAGGCTAGTAGAAAGCTTACCAGAATTCTTTCTGCCCAATGTATGAAAGGAATGCGGCTTGCCTTATGGATGGGTAACACCTGCTATCTTCCTAAGTTCCTGTTTTTTTCCTGAATTCTGGCCACTCTCCAGAATAGGCTCATGATTTTGTGACCAAGTTATGTACCACCTCCAAGCTCTGTGACATGGCAATGTACTGGATAGCTGAAGGGAATGGCGAGCGTCTCAGAAAATTCAGATATCAGTGTGACCAGGAAAGTCTCAGTGGAGAAACACTGCTTTGGGCCGTTTGCTAACCTAATGTTCTGTTGCCCTGAATGTCAGGAAGGTCTTTGCCTCATGCCACCCCTTTGTGAAGCCTGAAAAAAACAGTTTTCAAATGGAAATGAATATGGATCACCTGTGGCTCTTTGCTTAATTGCTTTGAAAAGGGATGTGTCTGAATCAGCCTCTTGGCCCTGTGTGAGGTTGTGGCTTAGATACTCAGCACGTGGTGGATGTAAAGAGAGATCCCATGTGTGCATCCAAAACCAAAATGGCCAAAAAGCAGTCCTTGTGGATGAAGTCTGTCCCCTTCCTCTTTAAAGTTCTTGAACTCCATCAAGTGAGAATAGGGATCCTTTGGGTCAAATGGGTTCTTCAAAGACCTGCAGAGGAGCTTGTGTTTTCTCATGACTGCAAATCACATAAAAATATATACCTGACACTCAGTTTTCCACAAATTGGAGAAGCATAGAAGTATTAACGTCTAGCATATTTGATCACTCCTGTTTCACATGAAGGGTGTCCAGACCACCCTGAATTTACGCCAATGAGGGGCAAGAGAGTTATTTTGGACACTCTCTTGGACTCCGCCACTCATGGAAACCTTCAGCCAGAGGTTGTGATTAGAGTCTATATGGAAGAAGATGAGGGCCATATGGGAGGGTTTTGGTTTTAATTTTGGTCATTTGTGTCCGGTTGGAAGACATGACTGGGACCACCTGGGCTTGAACTCTGGTGTGATTCCCCTTAGAGACTGAATTCAGAGAAGTATTGCCATGAATTTTGTTGGGATTTTAGGAGTCCACCCATGAGAATCACCCTTGGAAACTGAGATCTAGGCCCAGGGTGGCTTTCCACAGAGCCCTGGGTATCTCAGCCAGAAGATCACATGATTTAATTCTGAAAGACTTGTCAGCCATTGTTGAGAGTCACAACACCCATGGACGTCACACTGTAGACCCCAATAGGCCTGGCTTCATGTGACATTCTGGCCACTCTTTGGGAAGACTTGCCTGTGAGAGTTCTACAGAGCATTCATTGAAATGAGCTTCCTCACCTTTTAAAGGTTCCTGAATGAATTGAAACCCACAGTGCCTGCAACGTCATCCTTGAAAAATGCCTAGATAAATACCATGAAATTTTTGAAATTCCCATGACCAGGTGGCACTGGAGAAACTTTGGATGTCCTGTTGCTGATCGTAAATATGCAAGACAGTGCCTTGATTGAGCGGGTTTCATGAAAATGGTGTAGAACAGAGATGCCAATATGTTGGAACCTGCTGAGTAGTGGGCCTAGAGCAGTGGTAGGCAGGTGTGTGATAAAAAATTTGTGGTGGGGCCATGTGGATCTGCCATTGGATCCCAAATGGCTTGTGACTTACATGGTGAAGCCAGCAAACCCTTCCATGTAAAGGCTTCTGGTTATATGGAGATGTTTCCGGGCAATGTTTAGAATCAGGTTACTATGGACATGGGGCCAAGCTATGTGGGATAGAAACCTGGTTGGTGCATTCTCCTGCAGACCCTGACCAACCACACATGAAAGAATTGCCTCCAGAACTGTGTCCCAGTTGAACTTCTTTTATTTCATGAAGCAAATGCCAAAGTCCCAGTGCAGCAGCAAGAAACACCACGAAAAGTGGAGGATGACCAAATGGCTTCCCAGTCCACATGGGAATACCCTTAGCCCCCAGTGGCCACAGTTTACTTACAAAGAGAGAATTCAGCACTGCTGCCTCATGTTCATTGGAAAATAAGAAACCATGTCCTCCAGGTCACATAGATGCAGACACAGCTTTGATAGTCTCACTAAAAAGAAGCTAAAGCTCCTGACAACAACATATATTTCAAGTGCCCAAACTCAGAGGCAGTTTCTCAAGAAGTATTTAGGCCAGCAGAGCTCCATGTTTATGGAGTGTTTACCCTGTCCCATACTAGGGAAACTCCTCTACCACTTCCAAGGTTGTAAACTCCTGAGCATATTATTCACAGATTTTATTACTCTTCTCCTCTAATTGTGTCTTACTTTGGGCGAAAAAAATATCAAGGAATTGTTCTGGATGAGAGTGGGAAGATTTTGTTTAGCACATATTTGCATACACATTGGATTCATTTTTCTATTTTACATTTGAAATACTGAATCCCTGACACTAACACATGCTCTGCTAGATTCTGAATACTAATCCTAATATGATGGAGAAAAATAACGGAAACAGAATAGAAATACAAGCAGTTCAGAGGAGGCATGTTGTATACTTGGACTTGCCTTTTGCATTATATAGGGTAGGAGTTATAAATCTAGTCAATTTTTTGTTGAAATAGTTTTCCATGTGCTTTTAAAGTTAACAAATATGTGAATTCCTGTCTCCCTTTCTCTGTATTCTATTCAGCACATGTATTTTTATATGCACATATAGAATCCTACCTGGTATCACACGTATATTCTTGTGAGTTACATGACTTGGTAGATACAAAGTGTGAGAAGAGATCACTCCTCTTAAACGCTGTTTGACCTGAAAATTCAACATATGGGTGAGCTTCCTAGTTGAAAAAAGTTATACATAAATCCATATCCAGTAAAATGAATATTTTTGGATCTGTGGATGATACATATTTCACGGTGTAATTCGATTGGCATATATATTGCTAATTTTTAAAATCTGTGTGTGGATATATATATATATATATATATATATATATATATATATATATATTCTCTCCAGATATTTCAAAATATTTAATATATGTGTCTTATTATACACTCCCTAAATTCATTCATGATTATGTATATGGATTTATAATCAACTTTTCACAAGATTATTCTCAGAAATATTCATTCACCTGATATACGTATTTTTTTCCTAGTATTGAAAACTAACTTCAGTGAATGGTGCATATAAATCCTAATATTTCTACAGTAACTGATCCATTTTCACATCAATGCAAGTAGATTCCTATGGGACATGATAAGTATTTTGAAGTTCATTTTTATTCAAAACTAGTACATTACTATTTCTTCAGTTTATGCACATTATTGGATATATATTTCATCCACAAGTTCACAAATTAATAGGCATTTATTTCACTTTCAATCACTTTCTGCTTCAGAAAACACGTGTTCCGCCATGTTTCAAACTGGTCTTTTCATGGGACTTCTTTCCAAACACATTATTTTTGATTTCCATAATCACTTTTGAAGCAAAACTCACACACTCTTCATGATATACCATAACCCTAGGATTACAATTAGACGTATAACTAGTTGTTATGAATGATTATATATCAATATATGATTTCTTATGTATTTTCAGATATCAATTCAATACATTATTTAAAGTGGAACCAGTTATATTATTTATTAACTGTATGGTCTATTCATGCATTATCTCTATATTCATAGTCACAGGGTACACCTATTTTTACCCTCAATACTAATTTATACGTTTTCAAAATATTCCTCAAAAAATGGTGGAAGAAATACTCATGTCACCTGATCTATATATACATTTTATCACAGTAATATTCTGGACAAAAAAATCAAAGGTCACCCTTAAGGTTGTACCAAAGCCTAAATGGAAAGTGAGCATGGATTACTAAAACCTTCCATGTCCAGGTGGCCTAATGCTCTCAAATGTCAATCTTATTGGTGACTCCATTTTTGTTTCTTCCTAAGATTATATATTCAACCTCAAGCCTGTTGAAAATGTCTAATCCTATCACTCACTTTATACTTTGCCTGATTTAGTAATGTCTCTATTTATATCTATTTTCCTACATATTTTCCCCTGTTCATCATTGTGACTGACTCTTCACTTGTGCTGACATTTACATTCACTGTCTACCTGAAACCCTATTGCTTAAGAACTTTTGGTCTAAATCCTATTCTCACTCTTCTTTGTAAACCTACTGACTATCTTTCTAATCCTACTGACAATCCCTTTTTGAGTGGGTGTTCTATTCGACATTCAATCATCCAAGGTACAAGCTCCTATGCCATTGTATATAGATTTATCTGAGACATTTTTGCAGAAAATAATTCAAAGCTAAGTGTACCAATTAAGGGCCCAATGCCCTTCTGGACTTCATATCTTCCCTAGATTTCTGTTTTTATACTTATATTTCACCTATATATTATTGTAAATATCATAGTTTCCCAATACCATTATTCGTCATGCAGAAGGATTCCTAACCCCAAATTGAACATGTTACTAACCCAAACCATACACTGTTCTCTCAATCGAACTTTACAGAACAGCAGGGACAGGGTTGCTCTTAAAATACAGGAATGTAGGGCATGTTCCACCTGTTGAGAACATCAAAGGTCCATGCAGAAATGATCCCTTGAGAAGATGTAGGC
Organism: Callospermophilus lateralis; assembly: GCF_048772815.1. Classification (NCBI taxonomy): domain Eukaryota; kingdom Metazoa; phylum Chordata; class Mammalia; order Rodentia; family Sciuridae; genus Callospermophilus; species Callospermophilus lateralis. The sequence continues at coordinate 209,031 of NW_027512430.1, forward strand.
AGCTACGAAAGACCTGAGAGAGAAAAGTCATCTTCTATGGCAAACAACCTTGTCAGCATGAAGGGATGTGTATGAATCAGCCTCTCTCTTCTTAATGTAGAGAAGATGGACCAAACCAGTCCTAGGTGGAGAGCTGTTCCCGGGTGCCCATGGTTTATATACCATTCTAACTTGTGAAAGTGTCACAGGAAGTAGGGGCAGCCTCCATCTCGTGGGACTCTTGAAAGCAACTGTTAGGACAAAGTGGTTGTCAAGGCAATGACCTCATTCAGTTCCTGAAGAAGTGATCTACCTCACTTCCTTGGTGATGGAACTCTCTTAACTTGGGATCCAGGAAGCCAGGCACCCGGAGCCAGTCCAGTCCCAGACCCAGTAGGCTCACTTGTTTGAATTTACCAAGGAGAGTGTCAGTCTTTCTTGGTACCAACATATGTGAGGATGGCCAAATACCAGGAGAGCTCTGAATAGGGGCCTTTCCTGAGAAAGTAAGTAGTGGTTCACCGCAGGCTCCTGACAACTTCACAGAGTTGGCCAAGGAGACCAGATCTGAGATAGGACAGGCCATTTTGGGGGAACATAGTATGGCCCACCACTCAGAGGAAACTCCGGATAGTCACAGAGTTACATGGGGGAAGGAGGTGTCTTTGTGGGGTGGGTGTGATTTTGTGGTTTTGTCTCATGATCTGAGAATAGGTAGGAAAGACGGTTTGTTTGATTTGGAGTGGTCTTCTTCTAGTAAGTCGTTGGACAAGGCAAGTGTTTCTATTTCTGTGTATCCCACTGTGTCCGTGGTTGTAGACATTAGAAAATAGAATGCAACAATTGATATGTCCTGTATAGTAGAAAGATTCCCGGCATTCATCCTGCCCAATTTATGAATGGACTGCAGCTTGCCTTATCCATGGGCAACACCTGCTACCTTCCTAAGTTCCTGTTTCTTCCAGAATTCTCACCACTCTCCAGAATAGTCTCATGGTTTTGTGTCCAAAATATGTACCACCTCCAAGCTCTGTGACATTGCCATGTCCTGGATAGCTGAAGGGAACGGCGAGCATCTCAGAAAACTCAGATATCAGTGTGACCAAGAAAGTCTCAGTGGAGAAACCATGCTTTCGGCCTTTTGCTTATCAATTGTTCTGTTTCCCTGAATGTCAGGAAGGTCTTTGCCTCAGGCCACCCCTTTGTGAAGCCTGAAGAAAACAGTTTTCAAATGGAAATGAATAGGCATCACCTGTGGCTCTTTGCTTAATTGCTTTGGAAAGAGATGTGTCTGAATCAGCCTCTTGGCCCTGTGTGAGGTTGTGGCTTAGATTCTCAGCACCTGATGGATATAAAGAGAGATCCCATGTGTGCATCCAAAACCAAAATGGCCAAAAGAGCAATTATTGTGAATGAAGTCTCTCGCATTCATTTGTAAGGTTCCTGACCACCATCAAGTGAGAATACGGATCCTTTGGTTCAAATGAGTTATGCACAGCCCTGCAGAGGCTAACCCATAGGTTTTTGGGTTTTCTCATGGCTCCAAATCATATAAAGAATCTATACCTGACAGTCAGTAGGCCTCAAATTGGAGATGCAGAGCAGTATTAACAGCTGGCCTATCTGATCACTCCTGGTTCACCGGATGGGTGTCCAGGCCACCTTGACTTTAGGCAAATGAGGGGCAAGGGAGCTTATTTTTGACACTGTCTTGGGCTGCACCCCTCATGAAAAACTCCAGCCAGAGGTTATGATAAGTGTCTATATGGAAGAAGATGAGGGCCATGTGGGAGTGTTTGGTTTTAATTGTGGTCATTTGTTTGGCGGTTGGAAGAGATAACTGGATCCACCTGGGCTTGAATTCTGGCATGATTCCTCTTAGAGACTGAGTTCTGGAATTTACCTCAAAGAAGTATTGCCATGAAATGTGTTGGGATTTTAGGAGGCCACGCATGAGATGCGCCCTTGAAAACTGAGATCGAGGGCCAGGGTGTCTTTCCACAGTGCAGTGAGAATCTCAGCCAGGATATCACATGATTTTATTTTGAAAGACTTGGCAGCCATAATTGAGAGTCTAAACACAAATGGAACTCATATTGTAGACCTCAATGATCCTGGCTTCATGTGACCTTTTGGCCACTTTTTGGGAAGCCTTGCCTGTGAGATTTCTCCAGAGATTTCATTTAAATGAGCTTCCTCACCACATAATGGTTCCTGCATTAATTGAAACGCACAGTGACTCCAACTTCATCCTTCAAAAATGGTTAAATAAATACTATCAAATTTCTGAAATTCCCATTACCAGGTGGCACTGGAGAACCTTTGGATATCCTGTTGCTGAACATGAGTGAAATAATTCCCCACGCAATAACACTTCACCGGGAGAATTCCAAATTTATTGCTAAAAGCTGTGTGCTTATATAGAACTAAGGGGGAGATGGTATGGCTTACATAAATGGCAGCAACCCGTTTATTGACAAGTTCTTTCAAATATCAGCTCCAGAGCCCAGGAATTAGTTCTCATTGGGGCTAAGGTTCCCCACAAGCGAGATTTGAAATTGGCGCTGGCGGGAGAGTTCACAAGGGCGGGAACTTTTTGTGCCACTGCAGAAATGAAGAAGGTAGGAAGAAGAAGTCCTTAGGCGCCATGTTGGGGTTTTTCTCTGTGGTATGGCTGCCATTTATTCTTTTCCCAACATTCCACCCTTTTTGTTTTCTTAGGAAGTGGGGTGTCGTTTGTCAGATTTGGCTGCTTCCTGCTGTGTGGGGGTGGTGTGGGGCCTAGAAAGAGAAGTGGAGGAATGCTCAGGGGGCAGGTATGGGGATATCATGGCAGCCAGAAATAAAACCCAGTGGCTATAGACAGCTATTTTCATAGGGGTGAAGTCAATGAATGTTCCCTGAAGCCAAAGATGTCGATGGCATGGAACCAGTCCTGGATGGAAGAGATTGTTGGTATCAGCCACTGGTCCTGTAACAGAGACTCAAGGAAATACTGGAAGCGTTGCCTGGACATGGTGTCGCCAGCACCTGAAGAAGATCAGAGCGAATAAAAACAGAATGAAGATAAAAATTAAAGCAAATGTCAATTTTTGGCAGAAGTTCCATGTGGGGGGACTGACATAGAAGAGGCCAAGAACCATGAGAAAGCTTAGAAGGTGGTAAAGACTATGAATCCAGGATGGCAGATTAAGAGGTTCTCCGAGCTCGTTGTCTCCCGCTGTCTAATACCCGTTGCATTCCATCGTGCCTGGTAGTGAGCTTCATCACTGAGTGAACTGTTCTCTTGGAGATGTTGGGGATTCATCGGTCACCAGAGGCTGGTAGTGACTAAGCAAAAGCTGGTTGAAAGTTTGATTAGGAATTTTATGCAGTTGGGTTTGAAGGCACTTCATTATGCAGGGCAAGAGAGCACAAAAAAGGAGCATCCAAATAAGGGGATCCAAGATATGTAGTAAGTACATGGCAAGATAGGATTGGAAGAACCCCGTTATGGGATTGGAGGAGGTAGGTTTGAGCAATTGGGTCGATAATTCCTGCAATTTAACAACATTTTTTTTATTAGCCCAGATTCATTAACATAATAGCAAAATTCCTCTCTGAGGAATAGGCATGTAACCCCTTTTTCTGCAGTGAGAAGATCAATTGCCCTTTGGTTCTGTAAAGCCACTTGTGCCAATGAAGTAACCTGCCGCTGCAAGGAACCCAGAGACTCAGCCATGGTATTGAGTGTTTCCTGCAGTTTTTGTTGAAGGTCATTGGATCCCATAGAGCATGACCTATAGCTCCACCAGAGAGTCCGAGACCTGTCACTGAGGTTGTTAAAATGAGGCCTACCAGAACCGGCAGAAAGACTACCCTACGGGTGCGGGAAGGTAGGGCCAACTGTCAGAATTCGGTGGGAGTATACAAAGATAGCTGAGGAACTACAGTAACCAAGAAACAGGCGCCAGAGACATTGATGGTTGAGGTACTTAAAGAACCATTACACCAGAGGAAATGTCCAGGTTGCATAAACACAGGGCTCTATGGAGTGCTGTAGCTCAAGGAACAAATGGGTAAAGGATTCATTACTGGCAGGTGGAAACAGATGAAAGGAAATAATGTATTGGTGGAATAACTTTCCCACAGTGGGATACGTGTCACATGTAGGGGTTGTCCTTTTTAGAGAAATTGTAGGGTTTTGCTGGAATATTTCCTGCCGCTAATGGGACTGCTGCTAGAAGTGGACGACTAAGTGAAGCACAGAGAAAGCACTGAGAAGTAGGCACAGAAAGAGGGGTGGAGTTTAATAATCAAAAAGTTTGGTGTAGCAAATTGAGCCATGTGGGAGGGGGACCTGAGAGGGTTGAAGGCTCTGAATCCTCTTTGGATGAGCTATGGATATGATCTCAAAGTTTTGATTCTGAGTCCTTAATGTGTTCGACTACCTGGATGTTTGCCTTAGGTTGCGTAATCAGGGTGCGGCCAATAGTCATCCACCCTGTGGGTCTGACTGAGGTTGTCCGAGCATAGACAGCAAACTCAACATAGCCCCATCGTTTGGCCTTGGGGTCAGGTTTATCTAAAGTATACCATCCATTGTTACTGGATGAAGAGCCTTTATGCCACTTTATGTAACTAGAAGTCCACCCTTCAGGGTAACCAAATGAGTGGTAAGAATAGCTACCACGTTCATCATGGAACATGCATGACCAATAGGGGCACCCATTATATATCTCAGGCCACCAATGACAATAGTCTTTTGTTTGATCAAAAAGGAAGCAAATGAAAGGCCAGTTCCAGCTACCAGGGACGAAGGTCCTTGAAGGTGACAATTTTAGGGAAATAGAGGTGCAGTTGTGGATGAAGCAAGTAGTTGCATCCACTGCGCAGACCTTCTGCATGCCATGTTCTGAGTATCGTTCCCGAAAAGTGAATAAATGCATGGTAGGTGAGGAGGGTAAAGACCAGTCCTGACAGAGCACAGAAAATAAGCAGAGCACAAAAAACAAGCAGTTAGAGAAGACTAGGGTGTTGGGAGAGCTCATTGTTCCTTCTTTAAGAGGAATTGGGCTGCAAGGAAAACCGTGTGAGCCACAACTAAAATGGGTGAGATGGGTGTGGAGAGCAGGAGTAAAGGGGAGGTTCAGTAGGTGATTCTTGGAGTTCCTCTGGGGTGGCCCTGTCTTCAGCAGGTGGGGCCTCCTGGTGATGTGGCTTCAACCTAGACATGTGAATCCAGGGAGTGAGACAGTTGTCTGGTAAGGAGAGTTTGGCGGCGGTAAGGGTAAAGAGAATGACAGGATAGGGGCCTTCCCATTTTGCGGCAAGAGTCCCTTTTTCCTCTGGGGTATTATAATAGACTAGACTAACAGGTGTTAAGGGAGGAGTGTTTGGAGAGGAGACTGGGTCCGGAAGAAGCATCTGTGGATGATATATATTTACTGATGAATTTCGATTGGCATTTATATTGGTACTTTTTAATGTCTGTGAGTGTTGTGTGTGTGTGTGTGTGTGTGTGTGTGTGTGTGTGTGTGTGTGTATAGATATAGATATAGATATACTCTCCAAAGTTTTCCAAATATGAAATATATGTGTCTAGTATACACTCTCTAAATTCATTCATGTTCATGTATGTGGATTTATAATCAACTTTTCACAAGATTATAATCAGAAATATTCATCCACCTGAAATACATATTTGTTTCCTAGTACTGACTACTAACTTCAGTGAAGGGTGCATACAAATCCTAATTATTCTACAGTATCTGACCCAGTCTAACATCAATGCAAGTAGACTCCTATGGGACATGATATGTAATTTGTCATTCATTTGTATTCGACACTGGTACATTATTGTTTCTTCAGTTTTTGCACATCATAGGATATACATTTCATCCACAAGTTCACAAATTAATAGGCATTTGTTTCAACATTAATCACTTCTTGCTTCAGAACACATGTATTGTCAGGGTTTCTTGACTGGTCTTTTCATGAGACTTCTTTCCAAACACATTATTTTGAATTTCCATAATCATTTTGAAGCAAAACTCACACACTCTTCATGATAAACCAAAACACTAATATTTCCATTAGATATATAACTGGTTGGAATGAATGATTGTATATCAATATACAATTTCCTTTTATTTTTCAGATATCAGTTCAATTCATTATTTAAAGTTCAAAAAAGTTATATTATTTATTCACAGTATGGTCTATTCGTGGTTTTTCTCTATGTTCATAGAAACAGGGTACACCTATTTGTACCCCCGATTCTAATTTTACATCTTCAATACATTGCTCCCAGAAATGGTGAAAGAAATACTCATGTCACCTCGTTATCACAGCAATATTCTGGACAAAAAATGGAAAGGTCACACTTATGATTGTACCAAAGCCTAAATGGAAAGTGAACATGGATTTCAAAAACATCCATGTCCATGTTGCCTAATGCTGTCAATTGTCAATCCTATTGGTGACTACATATTTGTTTTTTCCTAATTTATATATTGAAACTCAACCCTGTTGAAAATGTCTAATTCTATCCCTCACTTTATACTTTGCCTGATTTCGTAATGTTTACATTGATATCTGCTTTTCTACATATTTTCCCCAGTTCAACATAGTGTCTGACTCTTCATATGTGCTGACATTTACATTCACTCTATAACCAAAAGTCTATTGCTAAAGAACTTTTGGTCCAAATCCTATACTCACTCGTCTTCCTAAACCTACCGAATATCTTCCTAATCCTACTGAATATGCCTTTTTGACTGGATGTTCTCTTCTAAATTCAATCATCCAATGTACAAGGTCCTATGCCATTGTATATCAAATTATCTGAGACATCTTTGCAGAACATAATTCAAAGCTAAGTATCCCAATCAAGGGCAAAACCCTCTGGGCTTCAAATCATACCTAGATTTCTGTTTTCCTACTTATATTTCACCTCTATATTCTTGTAAATATTGCAGGTTCCCAATCCCATTATTCATCGCACAGAATCATTCATAACCAAATCAAACCTGTTTTTAACCCCAGGTATACACTGTTCCCTCAAACATTTTACAGAAGAGCAGAGACAGAGGGGTTCTTACAATACAGGAAAGTTGGGGATCTTTCACCAGATGAGAACCTCAAATGTCCATGCACAAATGATACATGGAGAAGTTGTAGGCAGGTATGAAGCTCCTGAGAGAGCAAAAGTCATCTTCCATGGCAAACAACCTGGTCAGGATGAAGGGATGTGTCTGAATCTGCCTCTCTCTTCTTTTTGTAGACAAGGTGGAACAATCCAGGCCTGAGTGGAGAGCTGTTCCCGGGTGCCAATGGTTGATATACATTCTACCTTATGAAAGTGTCACAGGAAGTAGGGGAAACCTCCATCTTATGTAACCCTTGGAAGCAACTGTTAGGACACAGTGGTTGCCAAGGCAGTGACCTCATTCAGTTCCAAAGAATGTGACATACCTCATTTCCTTGGTGATGGAACTCTCTGAACTTGGTATCCAAGAAGCCAGGCACGCAGAGGCAGTCCCAGTCCCAGGCCCAGTGGGCTCACTTGTTTGGATTTACCAAGGACAGAGTCAGTTTTCTTGGTACCTAATGATGTGAGGATGGCCAAATGCCAGGAGAGCTCTGAAGATGGACCTTTCCTGAGAAAACAGGTAGTGGCTAACCACTTTTTCCTGACATCTTCACAGAGTTGGTCAAGGAAACAAGATCTGAGAGAAGACAGGCCATTTCGGGGGAACATAGTATGGCCCATCAGTCAGAGGACACTCCGGATAGTCACAGACCTACTTGGGGGAAGGAGGTGCCTTTGTGGGAGTGGGTGTGGGTTTGTTGTTTTGTCTCATTTTCTGAGAATAGACCGAAAAGGCGGTTTGTTTGGTTTGGAGCAGACAGTTTCTAGTAAGTCATTTGACAAGGCGAGTGTTTCTGTTTATGTGTATCCCACTGTGTCCGTTGTTGTAGACATTAGAAAAGAGAATGCATTAATGGATGTGTCCTGTCTAGTATAAATCTTCCCTATAATTCATCCTGCCCAATATATGAATGGACTGCAGCTTGTCTTATCGATGTGCAACAACTGTTATCTTTCTAAGTTGTTGTTTTCTTCCTGAATTCTGGCCTCTCTTCAGAATGGGCTCAGGGATTTGTGTCCAAAATATGTACCACCTCCAAGCTCTGTGACATGGCCATGTAAAGGATAGTTGAAGAGAATGGCGAGCATCTCAGAAAACTCAGATATCAGTGTGACCAGTAAAGTCTCAGTGAAGAAACACTGCCTTGGGCTTTTTGCTTAATTATTGTTGTGTTGCACTGAATGTCAGGAAGGTCTTTGCATCAGGCCACCCCTTTGTGAAGCCTGAAGAAAACAGTTTTCAAATGGAAATGAATGGGCCTCACCTGTGGCTCTTTGCTTAATTGCTTTGGAAAGGGATTTGTCTTTATCAGCCTCTTGGACCTGTGTGTGGCTGTGACTTAGATTCTCAGCACTTGATGGATCTTAAGAATGATCCCATGTGAGATTCCAAAACTAAATGGCAAAAAATATCATTCATTGTGGATGAAGACTCTTGCCTTCCTCTGTTAGGTTCCTGCACTCCAACAAATATGAATAGGGATTCTGTGAGTCAAATGAGTTCTTCAAAGCCCTGCAGAGGTGCTTGTGTTTTCCCATGACTCTAAATCACCTAAAGAATCGATACCTAAAATCAGTAGCCCTCAAATTGGAGAAACATAGAAGTATTAATGGCAGGCTTATTTGTTCACTCCTGGTTCACAGCAACGGTGTCCAGGCTACCCTGACTTTAGGCAAATGAGGGGCAAACGAGCTGATTTTGGACACTGTCTTGGGCTGCACCCCTCATGGAAACCTCCAGCCAGAGGTTAAGATGATTGACTATACGGAAAAAGGTGAGGGCCATGTGGGAGTGTTTTGGTTTTAATGTTGGTCATTTGTGTGGCATTGGAAAAAATGACTGGGTTACGTGGGCTTGAACTCTGGTGTGATTCCCCTTAGACACTGGGTTTTGGAACTGAACTCAGAGAAGCATTGCCATGAATTTTGTTGGGATTTTAAGAGGCCACGCATGAAAGTCGCTCTTGAAAACTGAGACCTAGGCCCCGGGTAGATTTCCACAGAGGCCTGGGAATCTCAGCAAGGATATCACATGATTTTATTCTTAAAGAAATGGCAGCCATAATTGAGAGTCAAAACACACATGGAACTCACATTGTTGACCTCAATGGGCCTGGCCTAATGTGACGTTTTGTCCATTCTTTGGGAAGCCTTGCCTGTGACAGTTCTCCAGATATTTCATTGAAATGAGCTTCCTCACCATTTAATGTTTGCCTAATGAATTGATACCCACAGTGCCTCCAACTTCATGCTTGAAAAATGGCTAGATAATTACCATAAAATTTTTGAAATTCCTATGACCAGGTGGCACTGGAGAAACATTGGATGTCCTGTTGCTGACCATGAGTATACCAGACAGTGCCTTGATTTACTGAGTTTCATGAAAATGGTGTAGAACAGAGATGCCAGTAATTTGGAGCCTGCTGAGTTGTGGGTCTAGAGCAGTGGTGGGGAGGCGTTTGATAAAACATCCGTGGTAGGACCTTGTGCATCTACCATTGGATTCCAAATGGCTTGTAACTGACATGGTGCTGCCAGCAGACCCTTATATGTAAAGGCATCTTTTTATATGGAGAGTTTTAAGAGGAAAATTAAGAATCAGGTTGATATGGACAAGGGGGCAATGGGGCAAGCTGTGAGAGATAGAAGCCTAGTTGGTGCATTCTCTTGCAGACCCTGACCCACCACACGTGACAGAACTCCCTCCAGCACTGTGTCCCAGTTTAGCTGCTAGTATTTCGTGAAACAAATACCAAACTCACAGTACAGCAGCCTAAACACCACAAAAAGTGGAGGAGGACCAAATGGCTTCACAGTCCACATGGGGAGACGGGGAGACACTTCGTCCCCAGTGGCCTCAGTTTACCTATAAAGAGAGGATTCAGCACTGCTTCATCTTGTTCATTGGAAAATAAGAAACCATGTCCTCCAGGTCACATAGATGCAGACCCAGCTTTGATGGTCTCACTACAAAGGAAGCCAAATCTCATGAAAACAACATATATTTCAAGTGCGGAAGCTCAGAGGCAGTTTCTCAAAAAGTTTTTAGGCCAGCAGAGCTCCATGTTTGTGGAGTGTTTACCATGTCCCTTACTTTTGGAAACTCCTAAACCACCTCCAAGGTTGTGAACTCCTGAGCATTTTCCATTCCAGATATGTATTCACTGATTTTGTAAATCTTCTCCTCTAATTGTGTCTTACTTGGGGTGAAGGTAATGTCAAGGCATTGTTTTGGATGAGAGCGGGAGGATATTTGTGCAGCATATATTTACATACACATTGGATTCATTTTCCAATTTTTCATTCGAAGTACTGAATCCCTGACACTAACCCATACCTAGTAGACTCAGACTATTCATCCTAATATAATGGGGAAAATTAACCCAACACAATAGAAATACAAGCACTTCAGAGGAGACATGTTCTATAGTTGGACTTGACATTTGCATTATATAAGGTAGGAGTTATACATCTAGTCAAATTTTAATTGAAATATTCTCCATGTGTTTTTAAACTTAACAAATATGTGAATACTTGTTTCCAATTTCTGTAGCCTCTTCACACATGTATATTTATATGCATATATAGAATCCTACCAGGTATCACACGTACATTTTTGTAAGGTGGATGTCTTGGCAGATACAAATTGTGAGAAGTGTTCACTCCTCCTAAATGCTGTTGGAAATGAAAATTCAACCTATAAGAGAGCGTCCTAGAAGAACAACATTATACATAAACTCATGTTCAGTAACATAAATATTTTTGCATCTGTGGATGATATATATTTACTGATGAATTTTGATTGGCATTTATATTGGTACTTTTTAATGTCTGTCAGTGTTGTGTGTGTGTGTGTGTGTGTGTGTATAGATATAGATATAGATATACTCTCCAAAGTTTTCCAAATATGAAATATATGTGTCTAGTACACACTCTATAAATTCATTCATGTTCATGTATGTTGATTTATAATCAACTTTTCACAAGATTATAATCAGAAATATTCATCCACCTGAAATACATATTTGTTTCCTAGTACTGACTACTAACTTCAGTGAAGGGTGCATACAAATCCTAATTATTCTACAGTATCTGACCCAGTCTAACATCAATGCAAGTAGACTCCTATGGGACATGATAAGTAATTTGTCATTCATTTGTATTCGACACTGGTACATTATTATTTCTTCAGTTTTTGCACATCATAGGATATACATTTCATCCACAAGTTCACAAATTAATAGGCATTTGTTTCAACATTAATCACTTCTTGCTTCAGAACACATGTATTGTCAGGGTTTCTTAACTTGTCTTTTCATGAGACTTCTTTCCAAACACATTATTTTGAATTTCCATAATCATTTTGAAGCAAAACTCACACACTCTTCATGATAAACCAAAACACTAATATTTCCATTAGATATATAACTGGTTGGAATGAATGATTGTATATCAATATTCAATTTCCTTTTATTTTTCAGATATCAGTTCAATTCATTATTTAAAGTTCAAAAAAGTTATATTATTTATTCACAGTATGGTCTATTTGTGGTTTTTCTCTATGTTCATAGAAACAGGGTACACCTCTTTGCACCCCCGATTCTAATTTTACATCTTCAATATATTGCTCCCAGAAATGGTGAAAGAAATACTCATGTCACCTCATTATCACAGTAATATTCTGGACAAAAAATGGAAAGGTCACACTTATGATTGTACCAAAGCCTAAATGGAAAGTGAACATGGATTTCTAAAAACATCCATGTCCAGGTTGCCTAATGCTGTCAATTGTCACTCCTATTGGTGACTACATATTTGTTTTTTCCTAATTTATATATTGAAACTCAACCCTGTTGAAAATGTCTAATTCTATCCCTCACTTTATACTTTGCCTGATTTCGTAATGTTTACATTGATATCTGCTTTTCTACATATTTTCCCCAGTTCAACATAGTGTCTGACTCTTCATATGTGCTGACATTTACATTCACTCTATAACCAAAAGTCTATTGCTAAAGAACTTTTGGTCCAAATCCTATACTCACTCGTCTTCCTAAACCTACCGACTATCTTCCTAATCCTACTGAATGTCCCTTTTTGACTGGATGTTCTCTTCTAAATTCAATCATCCAATGTACAAGGTCCTATGCCATTGTATATCAAATTATCTGAGACATCTTTGCAGAACATAATTCAAAGCTAAGTATCCCAATCAAGGGCAAAACCCTCTGGGCTTCAAAGCATACCTAGATTTCTTTTTTCAAACTTATATTTCACCTCTATATTCTTGTAAATATTGTAGGTTCCCAATCCCATTATTCATCGCACAGAATCATTCATCACCAAATCAAACCTGTTTTTAACCCCAATATACACTGTTCCCTCAAACATTTTACAGAAGAGCAGAAACAGAGGGGTTCTTACAATACAGGAAAGTTGGGGATCTTCCACCAGATGAGAACCTCAAATGTCCATGCACAAATGATACATGGAGAAGTTGTAGGCAGGTATGAAGCTCCTGAGAGAGCAAAAGTCATCTTCCATGGCAAACAACCTGGTCAGGATGAAGGAATGTGTCTGAATCTGCCTCTCTCTCTTCTTATTGTAGACAAGGTGGAACAATCCAGGCCTGAGTGGAGAGCTGTTCCCGGGTGCTAATGGTTGATATACATTCTACCTTATAAAAGTGTCACAGGAAGTAGGGGAAACCTCCATCTTTTGTAACCCTTGGAAGCAACTGTTAGGACAAAGTGGTTGCCAAGGCAGTGACCTCATTCAGTTCCAAAGAATGTGACATACCTCATTTCCTTGGTGATGGAACTCTCTGAACTTGGTATTTAAGAAGCCAGGCACCCAGAGGCAGTCCCAGTCCCAGGCCCAGTGGGCTCACTTGTTTGGATTTACCAAGGACAGAGTCAGTTTTCTTGGTACCTAATGATGTGAGGATGGCCAAATGCCAGGAGAGCTCTGAAGATGGACCTTTCCTGAGAAAACAGGTAGTGGCTAACCACTTTTTCCTGACATCTTCACAGAGTTGGTCAAGGAAACAAGATCTGAGAGAAGACAGGCCATTTCGAGGGAACATAGTATGGCCCACCAGTCAGAGGACACTCCGGATAGTCACAGACCTACTTGGGGGAAGGAGGTGCCTTTGTGGGAGTGGGTGTGTGTTTGTTGTTTTGTCTCATGTTCTGAGAATAGATCGAAAAGGCGGTTTGTTTGGTTTGGAGCAGACGGTTTCTAGTAAGTCATTTGACAAGGCGAGTGTTTCTGTTTATGTGTATCCCACTGTATCCGTTGTTGTAGACATTAGAAAAGAGAATGCATTAATGGATGTGTCCTGTCTAGTATAAATCTTCCCTATAATTCATCCTGCCCAACATATGAATGGACTGCACCTTGTCTTATCGATGTGCAACACCTGCTATCTTTCTAAGTTGTTATTTTCTTCCTGAATTCTGGCCACTCTCCAGAATAGGCTCAGGGATTTGTGTCCAAAATATGTACCACCTCCAAGCTCTGTGACATGGCCATGTACTGGATAGCTGAAGAGAATGGCGAGCATCTCAGAAAACTCAGATATCAGTGTGACAAGGAAAGTCTCAGTGCAGAAACCCTGCTTTGGGCCTTTTGCTTACTTATTGTTGTGTTGCACTGAATGTCAGGAAGGTCTTTGCCTCAGGCCACCCCTTTGTGAAGCTTGAAGAAAACAGTTTTCAAATGGAAATGAATGGGCCTCACCTGTGGCTCTTTGTTTAATTGCTTTGGAAAGGGATGTGTCTTTATCAGCCTCTTGGACCTGTGTGTGGCTGTGACTTAGATTCTCAGCACCTGATGGATCTTAAGAATGATCCCATGTTAGCTTCCAAAACGAAAATGGCAAAAAAATATCATTCATTGTGGATGAAGTCTCTTGCCTTCCTCTGTTAGGTTCCTGCACTCTAACAAATATGAATAGGGATTCTGTGAGTCAAATGAGTTCTTAAAGCCCTGCAGAGGTGCTTGTGTTTTCGCATGACTCTAAATCACCTAAAGAATCCATACCTAAAATCAGTAGGCCTCAAATTGGAGAAACACAGAAGTTTTAACGGCAGGCTTATTTGTTCACTCCTGGTTCACAGCAACGGTGTCCAGGCTACCCTGAATTTAGGCAAATGAGGGGCAAACGAGCTGATTTTGGACACTGTCTTGGGCTGCGTTCCTCATGGAAACCTCCAGCCAGAGGTTAAGATGATTGACTATATGGAATAAGGTGAGGGCCATGTGGAAGTGTTTTGGTTTTAATGTTGGTCATTTGTGTGGCATTGGAAAAAATGACTGGTTCCACGTGGGCTTGAACTCTGGTGTGATTCCCCTTAGACACTTGGTTTTGGAACTGAACTCAGAGAAGCATTTCCATGAATTTTGTTGGGATTTTAAGAGGCCACGCATGAAAGTCACTTTTGGAAACTGAGACCTAGGCCCCGGGTAGATTTCCACTGAGGCCTCGGAATCTCAGCAAGGATATCACATGATTTTATTCTTAAAGAAATGGCAGCCATAGTTGAGAGTCAAAACACACATGGACCTCACATTGTAGACCTCAATGGGCCTGGCCTAATGTGACCGTTTGTCCACTCTTTGGGAAGCCGTGCCTGTGAGAGTTCTCCAGAGATTTCATTGAAATGAGCTTCCTCACCATTTAATCTTTGCTGAATGAATTGAAACCCACAGTGCCTCCAACTTCATGCTTGAAAAATGGCTAGATAAATACCATGAAATTTTTGAAATTCCTATGACCAGGTGGCACTGGAGAAACATTGGATGTCCTGTTGCTGATCATGAGTATACCAGACAGTGCCTTGATTTACTGAGTTTCATAAAAATGGTGTAGAACAGAGATGCCAGTAAGTTGGAGCCTGCTGAGTAGTGGGTCTAGAGCAGTGCTAGGGAGGTGTTTGATAAAACATCCGTGGTAGGGCCATGTGGATTTACCAT
Source organism: Callospermophilus lateralis (assembly GCF_048772815.1). Lineage (NCBI taxonomy): Eukaryota > Metazoa > Chordata > Mammalia > Rodentia > Sciuridae > Callospermophilus > Callospermophilus lateralis. The sequence continues at coordinate 224,119 of NW_027512430.1, forward strand.
TGGAATCCAAATGGCTCGTAACTGACATGGTGCTGCCAGCAGACCCTTATATGTAAAGGCATCTTGTTATATGGAGAGTTTTAAGAGGAAAATTAAGAATCAGGTTGATATGGACAAGGGGGCAATGGGGCAAGCTGTGAGAGATAGAAGCCTAGTTGGTGCATTCTCTTGCAGACCCTGACCCACCACACGTGACAGAACTCCCTCCAGCACTGTGTCCCAGTTTAGCTGCTAGTATTTCGTGAAACAAATACCAAACTCACAGTGCAGCAGCCTAAAAACCACAAAAAGTGGAAGAGGACCAAATGGCTTCACAGTCCACACGGGGAGACGGGGAGACACTTAGTTCCCAGTGGCCTCAGTTTACCTATAAAGAGAGGATTCAGCACTGCTTCATCTTGTTCATTGGAAAATAAGAAACCATGTCCTCCAGGTCACATAGATGCAGACCCAGCTTTGATGGTCTCACTACAAAGGAAGCCAAATCTCATGAAAACAACATATATTTCAAGTGCGGAAGCTCAGAGGCAGTTTCTCAAAAAGTATTTAGGTCAGCAGAGTTACATGTTTGTGGAGTGTTTACCATGTCCCTTACTTGTGGAAACTCCTAAACCACCTCCAAGGTTGTGAACTCCTGAGCATTTTCCATTCCAGATATGTATTCACTGATTGTGTAACTCTTCTCCTCTAATTGTGTCTTACTTGGGGTGAAGGTAATGTCAAGGCATTGTTTTGGATGAGAGCGGGAGGATATTTGTGCAGCATATATTTACATACACATTGGATTCATTTTCCAATTTTTCATTCGAAGTACTGAATCCCTGACACTAACCCATACCTAGTAGACTCAGACTATTCATCCTAATATAATGGGGAAAATTAACCCAACACAATAGAAATACAAGCACTTCAGAGGAGACATGTTCTATAGTTGGACTTGACATTTGCATTATATAAGGTAGGAGTTATACATCTAGTCAAATTTTAATTGAAATATTCTCCATGTGTTTTTAAACTTAACAAATATGTGAATACTTGTTTCCAATTTCTGTAGCCTATTCACACATGTATATTTATATGCATATATAGAATCCTACCAGGTATCACACGTACATTTTTGTAAGGTGGATGTCTTGGCAGATACAAATTGTGAGAAGTGTTCACTCCTCCTAAATGCTGTTGGAAATGAAAATTCAACCTATAAGAGAGCGTCCTAGAAGAACAACATTATACATAAACTCATGGTCAGAAACATAAATATTTTTGCATCTGTGGATGATATATATTTACTGATGAATTTCGATTGGCATTTATATTGGTACTTTTTAATGTCTGTGAGTGTTGTGTGTGTGTGTGTGTGTGTATAGATATAGATATACTCTCCAAAGTTTTCCAAATATGAAATATATGTGTCTAGTATACACTCTCTAAATTCATTCATGTTCATGTATGTGGATTTATAATCAACTTTTCACAAGATTATAATCAGAAATATTCATCCACCTGAAATACATATTTGTTTCCTAGTACTGACTACTAACTTCAGTGAAGGGTGCATACAAATCCTAATTATTCTACAGTATCTGACCCAGTCTAACATCAATGCAAGTAGACTCCTATGGGACATGATATGTAATTTGTCATTCATTTGTATTCGACACTGGTACATTATTGTTTCTTCAGTTTTTGCACATCATAGGATATACATTTCATCCACAAGTTCACAAATTAATAGGCATTTGTTTCAACATTAATCACTTCTTGCTTCAGAACACATGTATTGTCAGAGTTTCTTGACTGGTCTTTTCATGAGACTTCTTTCCAAACACATTATTTTGAATTTCCATAATCATTTTGAAGCAAAACTCACACACTCTTCATGATAAACCAAAACACTAATATTTCCATTAGATATATAACTGGTTGGAATGAATGATTGTATATCAATATACAATTTCCTTTTATTTTTCAGATATCAGTTCAATTCATTATTTAAAGTTCAAAAAAGTTATATTATTTATTCACAGTATGGTCTATTTGTGGTTTTTCTCTATGTTCATAGAAACAGGGTACACCTATTTGTACCCCCGATTCTAATTTTACATCTTCAATATATTGCTCCCATAAATGGTGAAAGAAATACTCATGTCACCTCATTATCACAGTAATATTCTGGACAAAAAATGGAAAGGTCACACTTATGATTGTACCAAAGCCTAAATGGAAAGTGAACATGGATTTCTAAAAACATCCATGTCCAGGTTGCCTAATGCTGTCAATTGTCACTCCTATTGGTGACTACATATTTGTTTTTTCCTAATATATATTGAAACTCAACACTGTTGAAAATGTCTAATTCTATCCCTCACTTTATACTTTGCCTGATTTCGTAATGTTTCCATTGATATCTGCTTTTCTACATATTTTCCCCAGTTCAACATAGTGTCTGACTCTTCATATGTGCTGACATTTACATTCACTCTATAACCAAAAGTCTATTGCTAAAGAACTTTTGGTCCAAATCCTATACTCACTCGTCTTCCTAAACCTACCGACTATCTTCCTAAACCTACTGAATATCCCTTTTTGACTGGATGTTCTCTTCTAAATTCAATCATCCAATGTACAAGGTCCTATGCCATTGTATATCAAATTATCTGAGACATCTTTGCAGAACATAATTCAAAGCTAAGTATCCCAATCAAGGGCAAAACCCTTCTGGGCTTCAAAGCATAGCTAGATTTCTTTTTTCATACTTATATTTCACCTCTATATTCTTGTAAATATTGCAGGTTCCCAATCCCATTATTCATCGCACAGAATCATTCGTCACCAAATCAAACCTGTTTTTAACCCCAAGTATACACTGTTCCCTCAATCATTTTACAGAAGAGCAGGGACAGAGGGGTTCTTACAATACAGGAAAGTTGGGGATCTTCCACCAGATGAGAACCTCAAATGTCCATGCACAAATGATACCTGGAGAAGTTGTAGGCAGGTATGAAGCACCTGAGAGAGCAAAAGTCAACTTCCATGGCAAACAACCTGGTCAGGATGAAGGGATGTGTCTGAATCTGCCTCTCTCTTCTTATTGTAGACAAGGTGGAATGATCCAGGCCTGAGTGGAGAGCTGTTCCCGGGTGCCAATGGTTGATATACATTCTACCTTATGAAAGTGTCACAGGAAGTAGGGGAAACCTCCATCTTATGTAACCCTTGGAAGCAACTGTTAGGACAAAGTGGTTGCCAAGGCAGTGACCTCATTCAGTTCCAAAGAATGTGACATACCTCATTTCCTTGGTGATGGAACTCTCTGAACTTGGTATCCAAGAAGCCAGGCACCCAGAGGCAGTCCCAGTCCCAAGCCCAGTGGGCTCACTTGTTTGGATTTACCAAGGACAGAGTCAGTTTTCTTGGTACCTAATGATGTGAGGATGGCCAAATGCCAGGAGAGCTCTGAAGATGGACCTTTCCTGAGAAAACAGGTAGTGGCTAACCACTTTTTCCTGACATCTTCACAGAGTTGGTCAAGGAAACAAGATCTGAGAGAAGACAGGCCATTTCGGGGGAACATAGTATGGCCCACCAGTCAGAGGACACTCCGGATAGTCACAGACCTACTTGGGGGAAGGAGGTGCCTTTGTGGGAGTGGGTGTGGGTTTGTTGTTTTGTCTCATGTTCTGAGAATAGATCGAAAAGGCGGTTTGTTTGGTTTGGAGCAGACAGTTTCTAGTAAGTCATTTGACACGGCGAGGGTTTCTGTTTATGTGTATCCCACTGTGTTCGTTGTTGTAGACATTAGAAAAGAGAATGCATTAATGGATGTGTCCTGTCTAGTATAAATCTTCCCTATAATTCATCCTGCCCAATATATGAATGGACTGCAGCTTGTCTTATCGATGTGCAACACCTGCTATCTTTCTAAGTTGTTGTTTTCTTCCTGAATTCTGGCCACTCTCCAGAATGGGCTCAGGGATTTTTGTCCAAAATATGTACCACCTCCAAGCTCTGTGACATGGCCATGTAAAGGATAGTTGAAGAGAATGGCGAGCATCAGAAAACTCAGATATCAGTGTGACCAGGAAAGTCTTAGTGCAGAAACACTGCTTTGGGCTTTTTGCTTACTTATTGTTGTGTTGCACTGAATGTCAGGAAGGTCTTTGCCTCAGGCCACCCCTTTGTGAAGCCTGAAGAAAACAGTTTTCAAATGGAAATGAATGGGCCTCACCTGTGGTTCTTTGCTTAATTGCTTTGGAAAGGGATGTGTCTTTATCAGCCTCTTGGTCCTGTGTGTGGCTCTGACTTAGATTCTCAGCACCTGATGGATCTTAAGAATGATCCCATGTGAGGTTCCAAAACCAAAATGGCAAAAAATATCATTCATTGTGGATGAAGACTCTTGCCTTCCTCTGTTAGGTTCCTGCACTCTAACAAATATGAATAGGGATTCTGTGAGTCAAATGAGTTCTTCAAAGCCCTGCAGAGGTGCTTGTGTTTTCGCATGACTCTAAATCACCTAAAGAATCGATACCTAAAATCAGTAGCCCTCAAATTGGAGAAACATAGAAGTATTAACGGCAGGCTTATTTGTTCACTCCTGGTTCACAGCAACGGTGTCCAGGCTACCCTGACTTTAGGCAAATGAGGGGCAAACGAGCTGATTTTGGACACTGTCTTGGGCTGCACCCCTCATGGAAACCTCCAGCCAGAGTTTAAGATGATTGACTATATGGAATAAGGTGAGGGCCATGTGGGAGTGTTTTGGTTTTAATGTTGGTCATTTTTGTGGCATTGGAAAAAATGACTGGTTCCACGTGGGCTTGAACTCTGGTGTGATTCCCCTTAAACACTGGGTTTTGGAACTGAACTCAAAGAAGCATTGCTATGAATTTTTTTGGGATTTTAAGAGGCCACGCATGAAAGTCGCTCTTGGAAACTGAGACCTAGGCCCCGGGTAGATTTCCACAGAGGCCTGGGAATCTCAGCAAGGATATCACATGATTTTATTCTTAAAGAAATGGCAGCCATAGTTGAGAGTCAAAACACACATGCACCTCACATTGTAGACCTCAATGGGCCTGGCCTAATGTGACCTTTTGTCCATTCTTTGGGAAGCCTTGCCTGTGAGATTTCTCCAGAGATTTCATTGAAATGAGCTTCCTCACCATTTAATCTTTGCTGAATGAATTGAAACCCACAGTGCCTCCAACTTCATGCTTGAAAAATGGCTAGATAAATACCATGAAATTTTTGAAATTCCTATGACCAGGTGGCACTGGAGAAACATTGGATGTCCTATTGCTGATCATGAGTATACCAGACAGTGCCTTGATTTACTGAGTTTCATGAAAATGGTGTAGAACAGAGATGCCAGTAAGTTGGAGCCTGCTGAGTAGTGGGTCTAGAGCAGTGCTGGGGAGGTGTTTGATAAAACATCCGTGGTAGGGCCATGTGGATCTACCATTGGATTCCAAATGGCTTGTAACTGACATGGTGCTGCCAGCAGACCCTTATATGTAAAGGCATCTTGTTATATGGAGAGTTTTAAGAGGAAAATTAAGAATCAGGTTGATATGGACAAGGGGGCAATGGGGCAAGCTGTGAGAGATAGAAGCCTAGTTGGTGCATTCTCTTGCAGACCCTGACCCACCACACGTGACAGAACTCCCTCCAGCACTGTGTCCCAGTTTAGCTGCTAGTATTTCGTGAAACAAATACCAAACTCACAGTGCAGCAGCCTAAAAACCACAAAAAGTGGAGGAGGACCAAATGGCTTCACAGTCCACACGGGGAGACGGGGAGACACTTAGTCCCCAGTGGCCTCAGTTTACCTATAAAGAGAGGATTCAGCACTGCTTCATCTTGTTCATTGGAAAATAAGAAACCATGTCCTCCAGGTCACATAGATGCAGACCCAGCTTTGATGGTCTCACTACAAAGGAAGCCAAATCTCATGAAAACAACATATATTTCAAGTGCGGAAGCTCAGAGGCAGTTTCTCAAAAAGTTTTTAGGCCAGCAGAGTTACATGTTTGTGGAGTGTTTACCATGTCCCTTACTTTTGGAAACTCCTAAACCACCTCCAAGGTTGTGAACTCCTGAGCATTTTCCATTCCAGATATGTATTCACTGATTGTGTAACTCTTCTCCTCTAATTGTGTCTTACTTGGGGTGAAGGTAATGTCAAGGCATTGTTTTGGATGAGAGCGGGAGGATATTTGTGCAGCATATATTTACATACACATTGGATTCATTTTCCAATTTTTCATTCGAAGTACTGAATCCCTGACACTAACCCATACCTAGTAGACTCAGACTATTCATTCTAATATAATGGGGAAAATTAACCCAACACAATAGAAATACAAGCACTTCAGAGGAGACATGTTCTACAGTTGGACTTGACATTTGCATTATATAAGGTAGGAGTTATACATCTAGTCAAATTTTAATTGAAATATTCTCCATGTGTTTTTAAACTTAACAAATATGTGAATACTTGTTTCCAATTTCTGTAGCCTATTCACACATGTATATTTATATGCATATATAGAATCCTACCAGGTATCACACGTACATTTTTGTAAGGTGGATGTCTTGGCAGATACAAATTGTGAGAAGTGTTCACTCCTCCTAAATGCTGTTGGAAATGAAAATTCAACCTATAAGAGAGCGTCCTAGAAGAACAACATTATACATAAACTCATGTTCAGTAACATAAATATTTTTGCATCTGTGGATGATATATATTTACTGATGAATTTCGATTGGCATTTATATTGGTACTTTTTAATGTCTGTGAGTGTTGTGTGTGTGTGTGTGCGTGTGTGTGTGTGTGTGTGTATAGATATAGATATAGATATACTCTCCAAAGTTTTCCAAATATGAAATATATGTGTCTAGTACACACTCTATAAATTCATTCATGTTCATGTATGTTGATTTATAATCAACTTTTCACATGATTATAATCAGAAATATTCATCCACCTGAAATACATATTTGTTTCCTAGTACTGACTACTAACTTCAGTGAAGGGTGCATACAAATCCTAATTATTCTACAGTATCTGACCCAGTCTAACATCAATGCAAGTAGACTCCTATGGGACATGATATGTAATTTGTCATTCATTTGTATTCGACACTGGTACATTATTATTTCTTCAGTTTTTGCACATCATAGGATATACATTTCATCCACAAGTTCACAAATTAATAGGCATTTGTTTCAACATTAATCACTTCTTGCTTCAGAACACATGTATTGTCAGGGTTTCTTGACTTGTCTTTTCATGAGACTTCTTTCCAAACACATTATTTTGAATTTCCATAATCATTTTGAAGCAAAACTCACACACTCTTCATGATAAACCAAAACACTAATATTTCCATTAGATATATAACTGGTTGGAATGAATGATTGTATATCAATATACAATTTCCTTTTATTTTTCAGATATCAGTTCAATTCATTATTTAAAGTTCAAAAAAGTCATATTATTTATTCACAGTATGGTCTATTTGTGGTTTTTCTCTATGTTCATAGAAACAGGGTACACCTCTTTGCACCCCCGATTCTAATTTTACATCTTCAATATATTGCTCCAAGAAATGGTGAAAGAAATACTCATGTCACCTCATTATCACAGTAATATTCTGGACAAAAAATGGAAAGGTCACACTTATGATTGTACCAAAGCCTAAATGGAAAGTGAACATGGATTTCTAAAAACATCCATGTCCAGGTTGCCTAATGCTGTCAATTGTCACTCCTATTGGTGACTACATATTTGTTTTTTCCTAATTTATATATTGAAACTCTCCCCTGTTGAAAATGTCTAATTCTATCCCTCACTTTATACTTTGCCTGATTTCGTAATGTTTCCATTGATATCTGCTTTTCTACATATTTTCCCCAGTTCAACATAGTGTCTGACTCTTCATATGTGCTGATATTTACATTCACTCTATAACCAAAAGTCTATTGCTAAAGAACTTTTGGTCCAAATCCTATACTCACTCGTCTTCCTAAACCTACCGACTATCTTCCTAAACCTACTGAATATCCCTTTTTGACTGGATGTTCTCTTCTAAATTCAATCATCCAATGTACAAGGTCCTATGCCATTGTATATCAAATTATCTGAGACAACTTTGCAGAACATAATTCAAAGCTAAGTATCCCAATCAAGGGCAAAACCCTTCTGGGCTTCAAAGCATACCTAGATTTCTTTTTTCATACTTATATTTCACCTCTATATTCTTGTAAATATTGCAGGTTCCCAATCCCATTATTCATCGCACAGAATCATTCGTCACCAAATCAAACCTGTTTTTAACCCCAAGTATACACTGTTCCCTCAATCATTTTACAGAAGAGCAGGGACAGAGGGGTTCTTACAATACAGGAAAGTTGGGGATCTTCCACCAGATGAGAACCTCAAATGTCCATGCACAAATGATACCTGGAGAAGTTGTAGGCAGGTATGAAGCACCTGAGAGAGCAAAAGTCAACTTCCATGGCAAACAACCTGGTCAGGATGAAGGGATGTGTCTGAATCTGCCTCTCTCTTCTTATTGTAGACAAGGTGGAACAATCCAGGCCTGAGTGGAGAGCTGTTCCCGGGTGCCAATAGTTGATATACATTCTACCTTATGAAAGTGTCACAGGAAGTAGGGGAAACCTCCATCTTATGTAACCCTTGGAAGCAACTGTTAGGACAAAGTGGTTGCCAAGGCAGTGACCTCATTCAGTTCCAAGGAATGTGACATACCTCATTTCCTTGGTGATGGAACTCTCTGAACTTGGTATCCAAGAAGCCAGGCACCCAGAGGCAGTCCCAGTCCCAGGCCCAGTGGGCTCACTTGTTTGGATTTACCAAGGACAGAGTCAGTTTTCTTGGTACCTAATGATGTGAGGATGGCCAAATGCCAGGAGAGCTCTGAAGATGGACCTTTCCTGAGAAAACAGGTAGTGGCTAACCACTTTTTCCTGACATCTTCACAGAGTTGGTCAAGGAAACAAGATCTGAGAGAAGACAGGCCATTTCGGGGGAACATAGTATGGCCCACCAGTCAGAGGACACTCCGGATAGTCACAGACCTACTTGGGGGAAGGAGGTGCCTTTGTGGGAGTGGGTGTGTGTTTGTTGTTTTGTCTCATGTTCTGAGAATAGATCGAAAAGGCGGTTTGTTTGGTTTGGAGCAGACAGTTTCTAGTAAGTCATTTGACACGGCGAGGGTTTCTGTTTATGTGTATCCCACTGTGTTCGTTGTTGTAGACATTAGAAAAGAGAATGCATTAATGGATGTGTCCTGTCTAGTATAAATCTTCCCTATAATTCATCCTGCCCAATATATGAATGGACTGCAGCTTGTCTTATCGATGTGCAACACCTGCTATCTTTCTAAGTTGTTGTTTTCTTCCTGAATTCTGGCCACTCTCCAGAATGGGCTCAGGGATTTTTGTCCAAAATATGTACCACCTCCAAGCTCTGTGACATGGCCATGTAAAGGATAGTTGAAGAGAATGGCGAGCATCTCAGAAAACTCAGATATCAGTGTGACCAGGAAAGTCTTAGTGCAGAAACACTGCTTTGGGCTTTTTGCTTACTTATTGTTGTGTTGCACTGAATGTCAGGAAGGTCTTTGCCTCAGGCCACCCCTTTGTGAAGCCTGAAGAAAACAGTTTTCAAATGGAAATGAATGGGCCTCACCTGTGGTTCTTTGCTTAATTGCTTTGGAAAGGGATGTGTCTTTATCAGCCTCTTGGTCCTGTGTGTGGCTCTGACTTAGATTCTCAGCACCTGATGGATCTTAAGAATGATCCCATGTGAGGTTCCAAAACCAAAATGGCAAAAAATATCATTCATTGTGGATGAAGACTCTTGCCTTCCTCTGTTAGGTTCCTGCACTCTAACAAATATGAATAGGGATTCTGTGAGTCAAATGAGTTCTTCAAAGCCCTGCAGAGGTGCTTGTGTTTTCGCATGACTCTAAATCACCTAAAGAATCGATACCTAAAATCAGTAGCCCTCAAATTGTAGAAACATAGAAGTATTAACGGCAGGCTTATTTGTTCACTCCTGGTTCACAGCAACGGTGTCCAGGCTACCCTGACTTTAGGCAAATGAGGGGCAAACGAGCTGATTTTGGACACTGTCTTGGGCTGCACCCCTCATGGAAACCTCCAGCCAGAGTTTAAGATGATTGACTATATGGAATAAGGTGAGGGCCATGTGGGAGTGTTTTGGTTTTAATGTTGGTCATTTTTGTGGCATTGGAAAAAATGACTGGTTCCACGTGGGCTTGAACTCTGGTGTGATTCCCCTTAAACACTGGGTTTTGGAACTGAACTCAAAGAAGCATTGCTATGAATTTTTTTGGGATTTTAAGAGGCCACGCATGAAAGTCGCTCTTGGAAACTGAGACCTAGGCCCCGGGTAGATTTCCACAGAGGCCTGGGAATCTCAGCAAGGATATCACATGATTTTATTCTTAAAGAAATGGCAGCCATAGTTGAGAGTCAAAACACACATGCACCTCACATTGTAGACCTCAATGGGCCTGGCCTAATGTGACCTTTTGTCCATTCTTTGGGAAGCCTTGCCTGTGAGATTTCTCCAGAGATTTCATTGAAATGAGCTTCCTCACAATTTAATCTTTGCTGAATGAATTGAAACCCACAGTGCCTCCAACTTCATGCTTGAAAAATGGCTAGATAAATACCATGAAATTTTTGAAATTCCTATGACCAGGTGGCACTGGAGAAACATTGGATGTCCTATTGCTGATCATGAGTATACCAGACAGTGCCTTGATTTACTGAGTTTCATGAAAATGGTGTAGAACAGAGATGCCAGTAAGTTGGAGCCTGCTGAGTAGTGGGTCTAGAGCAGTGCTGGGGAGGTGTTTGATAAAACATCCGTGGTAGGGCCATGTGGATCTACCATTGGATTCCAAATGGCTTGTAACTGACATGGTGCTGCCAGCAGACCCTTATATGTAAAGGCATCTTGTTATATGGAGAGTTTTAAGAGGAAAATTAAGAATCAGGTTGATATGGACAAGGGGGCAATGGGGCAAGCTGTGAGAGATAGAAGCCTAGTTGGTGCATTCTCTTGCAGACCCTGACCCACCACACGTGACAGAACTCCCTCCAGCACTGTGTCCCAGTTTAGCTGCTAGTATTTCGTGAAACAAATACCAAACTCACAGTGCAGCAGCCTAAAAACCACAAAAAGTGGAGGAGGACCAAATGGCTTCACAGTCCACACGGGGAGACGGGGAGACACTTAGTCCCCAGTGGCCTCAGTTTACCTATAAAGAGAGGATTCAGCACTGCTTCATCTTGTTCATTGGAAAATAAGAAACCATGTCCTCCAGGTCACATAGATGCAGACCCAGCTTTGATGGTCTCACTACAAAGGAAGCCAAATCTCATGAAAACAACATATATTTCAAGTGCGGAAGCTCAGAGGCAGTTTCTCAAAAAGTTTTTAGGCCAGCAGAGTTACATGTTTGTGGAGTGTTTACCATGTCCCTTACTTTTGGAAACTCCTAAACAACCTCCAAGGTTGTGAACTCCTGAGCATTTTCCATTCCAGATATGTATTCACTGATTGTGTAACTCTTCTCCTCTAATTGTGTCTTACTTGGGGTGAAGGTAATGTCAAGGCATTGTTTTGGATGAGAGCGGGAGGATATTTGTGCAGCATATATTTACATACACATTGGATTCATTTTCCAATTTTTCATTCGAAGTACTGAATCCCTGACACTAACCCATACCTAGTAGACTCAGACTATTCATCCTAATATAATGGGGAAAATTAACCCAACACAATAGAAATACAAGCACTTCAGAGGAGACATGTTCTACAGTTGGACTTGACATTTGCATTATATAAGGTAGGAGTTATACATCTAGTCAAATTTTAATTGAAATATTCTCCATGTGTTTTTAAACTTAACAAATATGTGAATACTTGTTTAAAATTTCTGTAGCCTATTCACACATGTATATTTATATGCATATATAGAATCCTACCAGGTATCACACGTACATTTTTGTAAGGTGGATGTCTTGGCAGATACAAATTGTGAGAAGTGTTCACTCCTCCTAAATGCTGTTGGAAATGAAAATTCAACCTATAAGAGAGCGTCCTAGAAGAAGAACATTATACATAAACTCATGTTCAGTAACATAAATATTTTTGCATCTGTGGATGATATATTTTTACTGATGAATTTCGATTGGCATTTATATTTTTACTTTTTAATGTCTGTGAGTGTTGTGTGTGTGTGTGTGCGTGTGTGTGTGTGTGTGTGTGTATAGATATAGATATAGATATACTCTCCAAAGTTTTCCAAATATGAAATATATGTGTCTAGTACACACTCTATAAATTCATTCATGTTCATGTATGTTGATTTATAATCAACTTTTCACATGATTATAATCAGAAATATTCATCCACCTGAAATACATATTTGTTTCTTAGTACTGACTACTAACTTCAGTGAAGGGTGCATACAAATCCTAATTATTCTACAGTATCTGACCCAGTCTAACATCAATGCAAGCAGACTCCTATGGGACATGATATGTAATTTGTCATTCATTTGTATTCGACACTGGTACATTATTATTTCTTCAGTTTTTGCACATCATAGGATATACATTTCATCCACAAGTTCACAAATTAATAGGCATTTGTTTCAACATTAATCACTTCTTGCTTCAGAACACATGTATTGTCAGGGTTTCTTGACTTGTCTTTTCATGAGACTTCTTTCCAAACACATTATTTGAATTTCCATAATCATTTTGAAGCAAAACTCACACACTCTTCATGATAAACCAAAACACTAATATTTCCATTAGATATATAACTGGTTGGAATGAATGATTGTATATCAATATACAATTTCCTTTTATTTTTCAGATATCAGTTCAATTCATTATTTAAAGTTCAAAAAAGTCATATTATTTATTCACAGTATGGTCTATTTGTGGTTTTTCTCTATGTTCATAGAAACAGGGTACACCTCTTTGCACCCCCGATTCTAATTTTACATCTTCAATATATTGCTCCCAGAAATGGTGAAAGAAATACTCATGTCACCTCATTATCACAGTAATATTCTGGACCAAAAATGGAAAGGTCACACTTATGATTGTACCAAAGCCTAAATGGAAAGTGAACATGGATTTCTAAAAACATCCATGTCCAGGTTGCCTAATGCTGTCAATTGTCACTCCTATTGGTGACTACATATTTGTTTTTTCCTAATTTATATATTGAAACTCTCCCCTGTTGAAAATGTCTAATTCTATCTCTCACTTTATACTTTGCCTGATTTCGTAATGTTTCCATTGATATCTGCTTTTCTACATATTTTCCCCAGTTCAACATAGTGTCTGACTCTTCATATGTGCTGACATTTACATTCACTCTATAACCAAAAGTCTATTGCTAAAGAACTTTTGGTCCAAATCCTATACTCACTCGTCTTCCTAAACCTACCGACTATCTTCCTAAACCTACTGAATATCCCTTTTTGACTGGATGTTCTCTTCTAAATTCAATCATCCAATGTACAAGGTCCTATGCCATTGTATATCAAATTATCTGAGACAACTTTGCAGAACATAATTCAAAGCTAAGTATCCCAATCAAGGGCAAAACCCTTCTGGGCTTCAAAGCATACCTAGATTTCTTTTTTCATACTTATATTTCACCTCTATATTCTTGTAAATATTGCAGGTTCCCAATCCCATTATTCATCGCACAGAATCATTCGTCACCAAATCAAACCTGTTTTTAACCCCAAGTATACACTGTTCCCTCAATCATTTTACAGAAGAGCAGGGACAGAGGGGTTCTTACAATACAGGAAAGTTGGGGATCTTCCACCAGATGAGAACCTCAAATGTCCATGCACAAATGATACCTGGAGAAGTTGTAGGCAGGTATGAAGCACCTGAGAGAGCAAAAGTCATCTTCCATGGCAAACAACCATGGGATGTGTCTGAATCTGCCACTCTCTTCTTATTGTAGACAAGGTGGAACAATCCAGGCCTGAGTGGAGAGCTGTTCCCGGGTGCCAATAGTTGATATACATTCTACCTTTTGAAAGTGTCACAGGAAGTAGGGGGAACCTCCATCTTATGTAACCCTTCTAAGCAACTGTTAGGACAAAGTGGTTGCCAAGGCAGTGACCTCATTCAGTTCCAAGGAATGTGACATACCTCATTTCCTTGTTGATGGAACTCTCTGAACTTGGTATCCAAGAAGCCAGGCACCCAGAGGCAGTCCCAGTCCCAGGCCCAGTGGGCTCACTTGTTTGGATTTACCAAGGACAGAGTCAGTTTTCTTGGTACCTAATGATGTGAGGATGGCCAAATGCCAGGAGAGCTCTGAAGATGGACCTTTCCTGAGAAAACAGGTAGTGGCTAACCACTTTTTCCTGACATCTTCACAGAGTTGGTCAAGGAAACAAGATCTGAGAGAAGACAGGCCATTTCGGGGGAACATAGTATGGCCCACCAGTCAGAGGACACTCCGGATAGTCACAGACCTACTTGGGGAAAGGAGGTGCCTTTGTGGGAGTGGGTGTGGGTTTGTTGTTATGTCTCATGTTCTGAGAATAGATCGAAAAGGCGGTTTGTTTGGTTTGGAGTAGACAGTTTCTAGTAAGTCATTTGACAAGGCGAGTGTTTCTGTTTATGTGTATCCCACTGTGTTCGTTGTTGTAGACATTAGAAAAGAGAATGCATTAATGGATGTGTCCTGTCTAGTATAAATCTTCCCTATAATTCATCCTGCCCAATATATGAATGGACTGCAGCTTGTCTTATCGATGTGCAACACCTGCTATCTTTCTAAATTGTTGTTTTCTTCCTGAATTCTGGCCACTCTCCAGAATGGGCTCAGGGATTTGTGTCCAAAATATGTACCACCTCCAAGCTCTGTGACATGGCCATGTAAAGGATAGTTGAAGAGAATGGCGAGCATCTCAGAAAACTCAGATATCAGTGTGACCAGGAAAGTCTTAGTGCAGAAACACTGCTTTGGGCTTTTTGCTTACTTATTGTTGTGTTGCACTGAATGTCAGGAAGGTCTTTGCCTCAGGCCACCCCTTTGTGAAGCCTGAAGAAAACAGTTTTCAAATGGAAATGAATGGGCCTCTCCTGTGGTTCTTTGCTTAATTGCTTTGGAAAGGGATGTGTCTTTATCAGCCTCTGGGTCCTGTGTGTGGCTGTGACTTAGATTCTCAGCACCTGATGGATCTTAAGAATGATCCCATGTGAGCTTCCAAAACTAAATGGCAAAAAAATATCATTCATTGTGGATGAAGACTCTTGCCTTCCTCTGTTAGGTTCCTGCACTCCAACAAATATGAATAGGGATTCTGTGAGTCAAATGAGTTCTTCAAAGCCCTGCAGAGGTGCTTGTGTTTTCGCATGACTCTAAATCACCTAAAGAATCCATACCTAAAATCAGTAGCCCTCAAATTGGAGAAACATAGAAGTATTAACGGCAGGCTTATTTGTTCACTCCTGGTTCACAGCAACGGTGTCCAGGCTACCCTGACTTTAGGCAAATGAGGGGCAAACGAGCTGATTTTGGACACTGTCTTGGGCTGCACCCCTCATGGAAACCTCCAGCCAGAGTTTAAGATGATTGACTATATGGAATAAGGTGAGGGCCACGTGGGAGTGTTTTGGTTTTAATGTTGGTCATTTGTGTGGCATTGGAAAAAATGACTGGTTCCACGTGGGCTTGAACTCTGGTGTGATTCCCCTTAAACACTGGGTTTTGGAACTGAAAGTCAAGGAAGCATTGCTATGAATTTTGTTGGGATTTTAAGAGGTCACGCATGAATGTCGCTCTTGGAAACTGAGACCTAGGCCCCAGGTAGATTTCCACAGAGGCCTGGGAATCTCAGCAAGGATATCACATGATTTTATTCTTAAAGAAATGGCAGCCATAGTTGAGAGTCAAAACACACATGCTCCTCACATTGTAGACCTCAATGGGCCTGGCCTAATATGACCTTTTGTCCATTCTTTGGGAAGCCTTGCCTGTGAGATTTCTCCAGAGATTTCATTGAAATGAGCTTCCTCACCATTTAATCTTTGCTGAATGAATTGAAACCCACAGTGCCTCCATCTTCAATCTTGAAAAATGGCTAGATAAATACCATGAAATTTTTGAAATTCCTATGACCAGGTGGCACTGGAGAAACATTGGATGTCCTATTGCTGATCATGAGTATACCAGACAGTGCCTTGATTTACTGAGTTTCATGAAAATGGTGTAGAACAGAGATGCCAGTAAGTTGGAGCCTGCTGAGTAGTGGGTCTAGAGCAGTGGTGGGGAGGTGTTTGATAAAACATCCGTGGTAGGGCCATGTGGATCTACCATTGGATTCCAAATGGCTTGTAACTGACATGGTGCTGCCAGCAGACCCTTATATGTAAAGGCATCTTGTTATATGGAGAGTTTTAAGAGGAAAATTAAGAATCAGGTTGATATGGACAAGGGGGCAATGGGGCAAGCTGTGAGAGATAGAAGCCTAGTTGGTGCATTCTCTTGCAGACCCTGACCCACCACACGTGACAGAACTCCCTCCAGCACTGTGTCCCAGTTTAGCTGCTAGTATTTCGTGAAACTAATACCAAACTCACAGTGCAGCAGCCTAAAAACCACAAAAAGTGGAGGAGGACCAAATGGCTTCACAGTCCACACGGGGAGACGGGGAGACACTTAGTCCCCAGTGGCCTCAGTTTACCTATAAAGAGAGGATTCAGCACTGCTTCATCTTGTTCATTGGAAAATAAGAAACCATGTCCTCCAGGTCACATAGATGCAGACCCAGCTTTGATGGTCTCACTACAAAAGAAGCCAAATCTCATGAAAACAACATATATTTCAATTGCGGAAGCTCAGAGGCAGTTTCTCAAAAAGTTTTTAGGCCAGCAGAGTTACATGTTTGTGGAGTGTTTACCATGTCCCTTACTTTTGGAAACTCCAAAACCACCTCCAAGGTTGTGAACTCCTGAGCATTTTCCATTCCAGATATGTATTCACTGATTTTGTAAATCTTCTCCTCTAATTGTGTCTTACTTGGGGTGAAGGTAATGTCAAGGCATTGTTTTGGATGAGAGCGGGAGGATATTTGTGCAGCATATATTTACATACACATTGGATTCATTTTCCAATTTTTCATTCGAAGTACTGAATCCCTGACACTAACCCATACCTAGTAGACTCAGACTATTCATCGTAATATAATGGGGAAAATTAACCCAACACAATAGAAATACAAGCACTTCAGAGGAGACATGTTCTATAGTTGGACTTGACATTTGACATTATATAAGGTAGGAGTTATACATCTAGTCAAATTTTAATTGAAATATTCTCCATGTGTTTTTAAACTTAACAAATATGTGAATACTTGTTTCCAATTTCTGTAGCTTACTCACACATGTATATTTATATGCATATATAGAATCCTACCAGGTATCACACGTACATTTTTGTAAGGTGGATGTCTTGGCAGATACAAATTGTGAGAAGTGTTCACTCCTCCTAAATGCTGTTGGAAATGAAAATTCAACCTATAAGATAGCGTCCTAGAAGAACAACATTATACATAAACTCATGTTCAGTAACATAAATATTTTTGCATCTGTGGATGATATATATTTACTGATGAATTTCGATTGGCATTTATATTGGTACTTTTTAATGTCTGTGAGTGTTGTGTGTGTGTGTGTGTGTGTGTGTGTGTGTGTGTATAGATATAGATATAGATATACTCTCCAAAGTTTTCCAAATATGAAATATATGTGTCTAGTATACACACTCTAAATTCATTCATGTTCATGTATGTTGATTTATAATCCACTTTTCAGAAGATTATAATCAGAAATATTCATCCACCTGAAATACATATTTGTTTCCTAGTACTGACTGCTAACTTCAGTGAAGGGTGCATACAAATCCTCATTATTCTACAGTATCTGACCCAGTCTAACATCAATGCAAGTAGACTCCTATGGGACATGATATGTAATTTGTCATTCATTTGTATTCGACACTGGTACATTATTGTTTCTTCAGTTTTTGCACATCATAGGATATACATTTCATCCCCAAGTTCACAAATTAATAGGCATTTGTTTCAACATTAATCACTTCTTGCTTCAGAACACATGTATTGTCAGGGTTTCTTGACTGGTCTTTTCATGAGACTTCTTTCCAAACACATTATTTTGAATTTCCATAATCATTTTGAAGCAAAACTCACACACTCTTCATGATAAACCAAAACACTAATATTTCCATTAGATATATAACTGGTTGGAATGAATGATTGTATATCAATATACAATTTCCTTTTATTTTTCAGATATCAGTTCAATTCATTATTTAAATTTCAAAAAAGTTATATTATTTATTCACAGTATGGTCTATTCGTGGTTTTTCTCTATGTTCATAGAAACAGGGTACACCTATTTGTACCCCCGATTCTAATTTTACATCTTCAATATATTGCTCCCAGAAATGGTGAAAGAAATACTCATGTCACCTCATTATCACAGTAATATTCTGGACAAAAAATGGAAAGGTCACACTTATGATTGTACCAAAGCCGAAATGGAAAGTGAACATGGATTTCTAAAAACATCCATGTCCAGGTTGCCTAATGCTGTCAATTGTCACTCCTATTGGTGACTACATATTTGTTTTTTCCTAATTTATATATTGAAACTCAACCCTGTTGAAAATGTCTAATTCTATCCCTCACTTTATACTTTGCCTGCTTTCGTAATGTTTCCATTGATATCTGCTTTTGTACATATTTTCCCCAGTTCAACATAGTGTCTGACTCTTCATATGTGCTGACATTTACATTCACTCTATAACCAAAAGTCTATTGCTAAAGAACTTTTGGTCCAAATCCTATACTCACTCGTCTTCCTAAACCTACCGACTATCTTCCTAATCCTACTGAATATCCCTTTTTGACTGGATGTTCTCTTCTAAATTCAATCATCCAATGTACAAGGTCCTATGCCATTGTATATCAAATTATCTGAGACATCTATGCAGAACATAATTCAAAGCTAAGTATCCCAATCAAGGGCAAAACCCTTCTGGGCTTCAAAGCATACCTAGATTTCTTTTTTCATACTTATATTTCACCTCTATATTTTTGTAAATATTGCAGGTTCCCAATCCCATTATTCATCGCACAGAATCATTCGTCACCAAATCAAACCTGTTTTTAACCCCAAGTATACACTGTTCCCTCAATCATTTTACAGAAGAGCAGGGACAGAGGGGTTTTTACAATACAGGAAAGTTGGGGATCTTCCACCAGATGAGAACCTCAAATGTCCATGCACAAATGATACCTGGAGAAGTTGTAGGCAGGTATGAAGCACCTGAGAGAGCAAAAGTCAACTTCCATGGCAAACAACCTGGTCAGGATGAAGGGATGTGTCTGAATCTGCCTCTCTCTTCTTATTGTAGACAAGGTGGAACAATCCAGGCCTGAGTGGAGAGCTGTTCCCGGGTGCCAATGGTTGATATACATTCTACCTTATGAAAGTGTCACAGGAAGTAGGGGAAACCTCCATCTTATGTAACCCTTGGAAACAACTGTTAGGACAAAGTGGTTGCCAAGGCAGTGACCTCATTCAGTTCCAAAGAATGTGACATACCTCATTTCCTTGGTGATGGAACTCTCTGAACTTGGTATCCAAGAAGCCAGGCACCCAAGGCAGTCCCAGTCCCAGGCCCAGTGGGCTCACTTGTTTGGATTTACCAAGGACATAGTCAGTTTTCTTGGTACCTAATGATGTGAGGATGGCCAAATGCCAGGAGAGCTCTCAAGATGGACCTTTCCTGAGAAAACAGGTAGTGGCTAACCACTTTTTCCTGACATCTTCACAGAGTTGGTCAAGGAAACAAGATCTGAGAGAAGACAGGCCATTTCGGGGGAACATAGAATGGCCCACCAGTCAGAGGACACTCTGGATAGTCACAGACCTACTTGGGGGAAGGAGGTGCCTTTGTGGGAGTGGGTGTGGGTTTGTTGTATTGTCTCATGTTCTGAGAAAAGATCGAAAAGGCGGTTTGTTTGGTTTGGAGCAGACAGTTTCTAGTAAGTCATTTGACAAGGCGAGTGTTTCTGTTTATGTGTATCCCACTGTGTCCGTTGTTGTAGACATTAGAAAAGAGAATGCATTAATGGATATGTCCTGTCTAGTATAAATCTTCCCTATAATTCATCCTGCCCAATATATGAATGGACTGCAGCTTGTCTTATCGATGTGCAACACCTGCTATCTTTCTAAGTTGTTGTTTTCTTCCTGAATTCTGGCCACTCTCCAGAATGGGCTCAGGGATTTGTGTCCAAAATATGTACCACCTCCAAGCTCTGTGACATGGCCATGTAAAGGATAGTTGAAGAGAATGGCGAGCATCTCAGAAAACTCAGATATCAGTGTGACCAGGAAAGTCTCAGCGCAGAAACACTGCTTTGGGCTTTTTGCTTACTTATTGTTGTGTTGCACTGAATGTCAGGAAGTTCTTTGCCTCAGGCCACCCCTTTGTGAAGCCTGAAGAAACAGTTTTCAAATGGAAATGAATGGGCCTCACCTGTGGTTCTTTGCTTAATTGCTTTGGAAAGGGATGTGTCTTTATCAGCCTCTTGGTCCTGTGTGTGGCTGTGACTTACATTCTCAGCACCTGATGGATCTTAAGAATGATCCCATGTGAGCTTCCAAAACCAGAATGGCAAAAAATATCATTCATTGTGGATGAAGACTCTTGCCTTCCTCTGTTAGGTTCCTGCACTCCAAAAAATATGAATAGGGATTCTGTGAGTCAAATGAGTTCTTCAAAGCCCTGCAGAGGTGCTTGTGTTTTCGCATGACTCTAAATCACCTAAAGAATCGATACCTAAAATCAGTAGCCCTCAAATTGGAGAAACATAGAAGTATTAACGGCAGGCTTATTTGTTCACTCCTGGTTCACAGCAACAGTGTCCAGGCTACCCTGACTTTAGGCAAATGAGGGGCAAACGAGCTGATTTTGGACACTGTCTTGGGCTGCACCCCTCATGGAAACCTCCAGCCAGAGTTTAAGATGATTGACTATATGGAATAAGGTGAGGCCCATGTGGGAGTGTTTTGGTTTTAATGTTGGTCATTTGTGTGGCATTGGAAAAAATGACTGGTTCCACGTGGGCTTGAACTCTGGTGTGATTCCCCTTAAACACTGGGTTTTGGAACTGAACTCAGAGAAGCATTGCTATGAATTTTGTTGGGATTTTAAGAGGCCACGCATGAAAGTCGCACTTGGAAACTGAGACCTAGGCCCCGGGTAGATTTCCACAGAGGCCTGGGAATCTCAGCAAGGATATCACATGATTTTATTCTTAAAGAAATGGCAGCCATAGTTGAGAGTCAAAACACACATGCACCTCACATTGTAGACCTCAATGGGCCTGGCCTAATGTGACCTTCTCTCCATTCTTTGGGAAGCCTTGCCTGTGAGATTTCTCCAGAGATTTCATTGAATTGAGCTTCCTCACCATTTAATCTTTGCTGAATGAATTGAAACCCACAGTGCCTCTAACTTCATGCTTGAAAAATGGCTAGATAAATACCATGAAATTTTTGAAATTCCTATGACCAGGTGGCACTGGAGAAACATTGGATGTCCTATTGCTGATCATGAGTATACCAGACAGTGCCTTGATTTACTGAGTTTCATGAAAATGGTGTAGAACAGAGATGCCAGTAAGTTGGAGCCTGCTGAGTAGTGGGTCTAGAGCAGTGCTGGGGAGGTGTTTGATAAAACATCCATGGTAGGGCCATGTGGATCTACCATTGGATTCCAAATGGCTTGTAACTGACATGGTGCTGCCAGCAGACCCTTATATGTAAAGGCATCTTGTTATATGGAGAGTTTTAAGAGGAAAATTAAGAATCAGGTTGATATGGACAAGGGGGCAATGGGGCAAGCTGTGAGAGATAGAAGCCTAGTTGGTGCATTCTCTTGCAGACCCTGACCCACCACACGTGACAGAACTCCCTCCAGCACTGTGTCCCAGTTTAGCTGCTAGTATTTCGTGAAACAAATACCAAACTCACAGTGCAGCAGCCTAAAAACCACAAAAAGTGGAGGAGGACCAAATGGCTTCACAGTCCACACGGGGAGACGGGGAGACACTTAGTCCCCAGTGGCCTCAGTTTACCTATAAAGAGAGGATTCAGCACTGCTTCATCTTGTTCATTGGAAAATAAGAAACCATGTCCTCCAGGTCACATAGATGCAGACCCAGCTTTGATGGTCTCACTACAAAGGAAGCCAAATCTCATGAAAACAACATATATTTCAAGTGCGGAAGCTCAGAGGCAGTTTCTCAAACAGTTTTTAGGCCAGCAGAGTTACATGTTTGTGGAGTGTTTACCATGTCCCTTACTTTTGGAAACTCCTAAACCACCTCCAAGGTTGTGATATCCTGAGCATTTTCCATTCCAGATATGTATTCACTGATTGTGTAACTCTTCTTCTCTAATTGTGTCTTACTTGGGGTGAAGGTAATGTCAAGGCATTGTTTTGGATGAGAGCGGGAGTATATGTGTGCAGCATATATTTACATACACATTGGATTCATTTTCCAATTTTTCATTCGAAGTACTGAATCCCTGACACTAACCCATACCTAGTAGACTCAGACTATTCATCCTAATATAATGGGGAAAATTAACCCAACACAATAGAAATACAAGCACTTCAGAGGAGACATGTTCTATAGTTGGACTTGACATTTGCATTATATAAGGTAGGAGTTATACATCTAGTCAAATTTTAATTGAAATATTCTCCATGTGTTTTTAAACTTAACAAATATGTGAATACTTGTTTCCAATTTCTGTAGCTTATTCACACATGTATATTTATATGCATATATAGAATCCTACCAGGTATCACACGTACATTTTTGTAAGGTGGATGTCTTGGCAGATACAAATTGTGAGAAGTGTTCACTCCTCCTAAATGCTGTTGGAAATGAAAATTCAACCTATAAGAGAGCGTCCTAGAAGAACAACATTATACATAAACTCATGTTCAGTAACATAAATATTTTTGCATCTGTGGATGATATATATTTACTGATGAATTTCGATTGGCATTTATATTGGTACTTTTTAATGTCTGTGAGTGTTGTGTGTGCGTGTGTGTGTGTGTGTGTGTATAGATATAGATATAGATATACTCTCCAAAGTTTTCCAAATATGAAATATATGTGTCTAGTATACACTCTCTAAATTCATTCATGTTCATGTATGTTGATTTATAATCCACTTTTCAGAAGATTATAATCAGAAATATTCATCCACCTGAAATACATATTTGTTTCCTAGTACTGACTGCTAACTTCAGTGAAGGGTGCATACAAATCCTTATTATTCTACAGTATCTGACCCAGTCTAACATCAATGCAAGTAGACTCCTATGGGACATGATATGTAATTTGTCATTCATTTGTATTCGACACTGGTACATTATTGTTTCTTCAGTTTTTGCACATCATAGGATATACATTTCATCCCCAAGTTCACAAATTAATAGGCATTTGTTTCAACATTAATCACTTCTTGCTTCAGAACACATGTATTGTCAGGGTTTCTTGACTGGTCTTTTCATGAGACTTCTTTCCAAACACATTATTTTGAATTTCCATAATCATTTTGAAGCAAAACTCACACACTCTTCATGATAAACCAAAACACTAATATTTCCATTAGATATATAACTGGTTGGAATGAATGATTGTATATCAATATACAATTTCCTTTTATTTTTCAGATATCAGTTCAATTCATTATTTAAATTTCAAAAAAGTTATATTATTTATTCACAGTATGGTCTATTCGTGGTTTTTCTCTATGTTCATAGAAACAGGGTACACCTATTTGTACCCCCGATTCTAATTTTACATCTTCAATATATTGCTCCCAGAAATGGTGAAAGAAATACTCATGTCACCTCATTATCACAGTAATATTCTGGACAAAAAATGGAAAGGTCACACTTATGATTGTACCAAAGCCGAAATGGAAAGTGAACATGGATTTCTAAAAACATCCATGTCCAGGTTGCCTAATGCTGTCAATTGTCACTCCTATTGGTGACTACATATTTGTTTTTTCCTAATTTATATATTGAAACTCAACCCTGTTGAAAATGTCTAATTCTATCCCTCACTTTATACTTTGCCTGCTTTCGTAATGTTTCCATTGATATCTGCTTTTGTACATATTTTCCCCAGTTCAACATAGTGTCTGACTCTTCATATGTGCTGACATTTACATTCACTCTATAACCAAAAGTCTATTGCTAAAGAACTTTTGGTCCAAATCCTATACTCACTCGTCTTCCTAAACCTACCGACTATCTTCCTAATCCTACTGAATATCCCTTTTTGACTGGATGTTCTCTTCTAAATTCAATCATCCAATGTACAAGGTCCTATGCCATTGTATATCAAATTATCTGAGACATCTTTGCAGAACATAATTCAAAGCTAAGTATCCCAATCAAGGGCAAAACCCTTCTGGGCTTCAAAGCATACCTAGATTTCTTTTTTCATACTTATATTTCACCTCTATATTTTTGTAAATATTGCAGGTTCCCAATCCCATTATTCATCGCACAGAATCATTCGTCACCAAATCAAACCTGTTTTTAACCCCAAGTATACACTGTTCCCTCAATCATTTTACAGAAGAGCAGGGACAGAGGGGTTCTTACAATACAGGAAAGTTGGGGATCTTCCACCAGATGAGAACCTCAAATGTCCATGCACAAATGATACCTGGAGAAGTTGTAGGCAGGTATGAAGCACCTGAGAGAGCAAAAGTCAACTTCCATGGCAAACAACCTGGTCAGGATGAAGGGATGTGTCTGAATCTGCCTCTCTCTTCTTATTGTAGACAAGGTGGAATGATCCAGGCCTGAGTGGAGAGCTGTTCCCGGGTGCCAATGGTTGATATACATTCTACCTTATGAAAGTGTCACAGGAAGTAGGGGAAACCTCCATCTTATGTAACCCTTGGAAGCAACTGTTAGGACAAAGTGGTTGCCAAGGCAGTGACCTCATTCAGTTCCAAAGAATGTGACATACCTCATTTCCTTGGTGATGGAACTCTCTGAACTTGGTATCCAAGAAGCCAGGCACCCAAGGCAGTCCCAGTCCCAGGCCCAGTGGGCTCACTTGTTTGGATTTACCAAGGACATAGTCAGTTTTCTTGGTACCTAATGATGTGAGGATGGCCAAATGCCAGGAGAGCTCTCAAGATGGACCTTTCCTGAGAAAACAGGTAGTGGCTAACCACTTTTTCCTGACATCTTCACAGAGTTGGTCAAGGAAACAAGATCTGAGAGAAGACAGGCCATTTTGGGGGAACATAGAATGGCCCACCAGTCAGAGGACACTCTGGATAGTCACAGACCTACTTGGGGGAAGGAGGTGCCTTTGTGGGAGTGGGTGTGGGTTTGTTGTATTGTCTCATGTTCTGAGAATAGATCGAAAAGGCGGTTTGTTTGGTTTGGAGCAGACAGTTTCTAGTAAGTCATTTGACAAGGCGAGTGTTTCTGTTTATGTGTATCCCACTGTGTCCGTTGTTGTAGACATTAGAAAAGAGAATGCATTAATGGATGTGTCCTGTCTAGTATAAATCTTCCCTATAATTCATCCTGCCCAATATATGAATGGACTGCAGCTTGTCTTATCAATGTGCAACACCTGCTATCTTTCTAAGTTGTTGTTTTCTTCCTGAATTCTGGCCACTGTCCAGAATGGGCTCAGGGATTTGTGTCCAAAATATGTACCACCTCCAAGCTCTGTGACATGGCCATGTAAAGGATAGTTGAAGAGAATGGCGAGCATCTCAGAAAACTCAGATATCAGTGTGACCAGGAAAGTCTCAGCGCAGAAACACTGCTTTGGGCTTTTTGCTTACTTATTGTTGTGTTGCACTGAATGTCAGGAAGTTCTTTGCCACAGGCCACCCCTTTGTGAAGCCTGAAGAAACAGTTTTCAAATGGAAATGAATGGGCCTCACCTGTGGTTCTTTGCTTAATTGCTTTGGAAAGGGATGTGTCTTTATCAGCCTCTTGGTCCTGTGTGTGGCTGTGACTTACATTCTCAGCACCTGATGGATCTTAAGAATGATCCCATGTGAGCTTCCAAAACCAGAATGGCAAAAAATATCATTCATTGTGGATGAAGACTCTTGCCTTCCTCTGTTAGGTTCCTGCACTCCAAAAAATATGAATAGGGATTCTGTGAGTCAAATGAGTTCTTCAAAGCCCTGCAGAGGTGCTTGTGTTTTCGCATGACTCTAAATCACCTAAAGAATCGATACCTAAAATCAGTAGCCCTCAAATTGGAGAAACATAGAAGTATTAACGGCAGGCTTATTTGTTCACTCCTGGTTCACAGCAACAGTGTCCAGGCTACCCTGACTTTAGGCAAATGAGGGGCAAACGAGCTGATTTTGGACACTGTCTTGGGCTGCACCCCTCATGGAAACCTCCAGCCAGAGTTTAAGATGATTGACTATATGGAATAAGGTGAGGCCCATGTGGGAGTGTTTTGGTTTTAATGTTGGTCATTTGTGTGGCATTGGAAAAAATGACTGGTTCCACGTGGGCTTGAACTCTGGTGTGATTCCCCTTAAACACTGGGTTTTGGAACTGAACTCAGAGAAGCATTGCTATGAATTTTGTTGGGATTTTAAGAGGCCACGCATGAAAGTCGCACTTGGAAACTGAGACCTAGGCCCCGGGTAGATTTCCACAGAGGCCTGGGAATCTCAGCAAGGATATCACATGATTTTATTCTTAAAGAAATGGCAGCCATAGTTGAGAGTCAAAACACACATGCACCTCACATTGTAGACCTCAATGGGCCTGGCCTAATGTGACCTTTTGTCCATTTTTTGGGAAGCCTTGCCTGTGAGATTTCTCCAGAGATTTCATTGAATTGAGCTTCCTCACCATTTAATCTTTGCTGAATGAATTGAAACCCACAGTGCCTCCAACTTCATGCTTGAAAAATGGCTAGATAAATACCATGAAATTTTTGAAATTCCTATGACCAGGTGGCACTGGAGAAACATTGGATGTCCTATTGCTGATCATGAGTATACCAGACAGTGCCTTGATTTACTGAGTTTCATAAAAATGGTGTAGAACAGAGATGCCAGTAAGTTGGAGCCTGCTGAGTAGTGGGTCTAGAGCAGTGCTGGGGAGGTGTTTGATAAAACATCCGTGGTAGGGCCATGTGGATCTACCATTGGATTCCAAATGGCTTGTAACTGACATGGTGCTGCCAGCAGACACTTATATGTAAAGGCATCTTGTTATATGGAGAGTTTTAAGAGGAAAATTAAGAATCAGGTTGATATGGACAAGGGGGCAATGGGGCAAGCTGTGAGAGATAGAAGCCTAGTTGGTGCATTCTCTTGCAGACCCTGACCCACCACACGTGACAGAACTCCCTCCAGCACTGTGTCCCAGTTTAGCTGCTAGTATTTCGTGAAACAAATACCAAACTCACAGTGCAGCAGCCTAAAAACCACAAAAAGTGGAGGAGGACCAAATGGCTTCACAGTCCACACGGGGAGACGGGGAGACACTTAGTCCCCAGTGGCCTCAGTTTACCTATAAAGAGAGGATTCAGCACTGCTTCATCTTGTTCATTGGAAAATAAGAAACCATGTCCTCCAGGTCACATAGATGCAGACCCAGCTTTGATGGTCTCACTACAAAGGAAGCCAAATCTCATGAAAACAACATATATTTCAAGTGCGGAAGCTCAGAGGCAGTTTCTCAAACAGTTTTTAGGCCAGCAGAGTTACATGTTTGTGGAGTGTTTACCATGTCCCTTACTTTTGGAAACTCCTAAACCACCTCCAAGGTTGTGAACTCCTGAGCATTTTCCATTCCAGATATGTATTCACTGATTGTGTAACTCTTCTTCTCTAATTGTGTCTTACTTGGGGTGAAGGTAATGTCAAGGCATTGTTTTGGATGAGAGCGGGAGTATATGTGTGCAGCATATATTTACATACACATTGGATTCATTTTCCAATTTTTCATTCGAAGAACTGAATCCCTGACACTAACCCATACCTAGTAGACTCAGACTATTCATCCTAATATAATGGGGAAAATTAACCCAACACAATAGAAATACAAGCACTTCAGAGGAGACATGTTCTATAGTTGGACTTGACATTTGCATTATATAAGGTAGGAGTTATACATCTAGTCAAATTTTAATTGAAATATTCTCCATGTGTTTTTAAACTTAACAAATATGTGAATACTTGTTTCCAATTTCTGTAGCTTATTCACACATGTATATTTATATGCATATATAGAATCCTACCAGGTATCACACGTACATTTTTGTAAGGTGGATGTCTTGGCAGATACAAATTGTGAGAAGTGTTCACTCCTCCTAAATGCTGTTGGAAATGAAAATTCAACCTATAAGAGAGCGTCCTAGAAGAACAACATTATACATAAACTCATGTTCAGTAACATAAATATTTTTGCATCTGTGGATGATATATATTTACTGATGAATTTCGATTGGCATTTATATTGGTACTTTTTAATGTCTGTGAGTGTTGTGTGTGTGTGTGTGTGTGTGTGTGTGTGTATAGATATAGATATAGATATACTCTCCAAAGTTTTTCAAATATGAAATATATGTGTCTAGTATACACTCTCTAAATTCATTCATGTTCATGTATGTTGATTTATAATCCACTTTTCAGAAGATTATAATCAGAAATATTCATCCACCTGAAATACATATTTGTTTCCTAGTACTGACTGCTAACTTCAGTGAAGGGTGCATACAAATCCTTATTATTCTACAGTATCTGACCCAGTCTAACATCAATGCAAGTAGACTCCTATGGGACATGATATGTAATTTGTCATTCATTTGTATTCGACACTGGTACATTATTGTTTCTTCAGTTTTTGCACATCATAGGATATACATTTCATCCCCAAGTTCACAAATTAATAGGCATTTGTTTCAACATTAATCACTTCTTGCTTCAGAACACATGTATTGTCAGGGTTTCTTGACTGGTCTTTTCATGAGACTTCTTTCCAAACACATTATTTTGAATTTCCATAATCATTTTGAAGCAAAACTCACACACTCTTCATGATAAACCAAAACACTAATATTTCCATTAGATATATAACTGGTTGGAATGAATGATTGTATATCAATATACAATTTCCTTTTATTTTTCAGATATCAGTTCAATTCATTATTTAAATTTCAAAAAAGTTATATTATTTATTCACAGTATGGTCTATTCGTGGTTTTTCTCTATGTTCATAGAAACAGGGTACACCTATTTGTACCCCCGATTCTAATTTTACATCTTCAATATATTGCTCCCAGAAATGGTGAAAGAAATACTCATGTCACCTCATTATCACAGTAATATTCTGGACAAAAAATGGAAAGGTCACACTTATGATTGTACCAAAGCCGAAATGGAAAGTGAACATGGATTTCTAAAAACATCCATGTCCAGGTTGCCTAATGCTGTCAATTGTCACTCCTATTGGTGACTACATATTTGTTTTTTCCTAATTTATATATTGAAACTCAACCCTGTTGAAAATGTCTAATTCTATCCCTCACTTTATACTTTGCCTGCTTTCGTAATGTTTCCATTGATATCTGCTTTTGTACATATTTTCCCCAGTTCAACATAGTGTCTGACTCTTCATATGTGCTGACATTTACATTCACTCTATAACCAAAAGTCTATTGCTAAAGAACTTTTGGTCCAAATCCTATACTCACTCGTCTTCCTAAACCTACCGACTATCTTCCTAATCCTACTGAATATCCCTTTTTGACTGGATGTTCTCTTCTAAATTCAATCATCCAATGTACAAGGTCCTATGCCATTGTATATCAAATTATCTGAGACATCTTTGCAGAACATAATTCAAAGCTAAGTATCCCAATCAAGGGCAAAACCCTTCTGGGCTTCAAAGCATACCTAGATTTCTTTTTTCATACTTATATTTCACCTCTATATTTTTGTAAATATTGCAGGTTCCCAATCCCATTATTCATCGCACAGAATCATTCGTCACCAAATCAAACCTGTTTTTAACCCCAATTATACACTGTTCCCTCAATCATTTTACAGAAGAGCAGGGACAGAGGGGTTCTTACAATACAGGAAAGTTGGGGATCTTCCACCAGATGAGAACCTCAAATGTCCATGCACAAATGATACCTGGAGAAGTTGTAGGCAGGTATGAAGCACCTGAGAGAGCAAAAGTCAACTTCCATGGCAAACAACCTGGTCAGGATGAAGGGATGTGTCTGAATCTGCCTCTCTCTTCTTATTTTAGACAAGGTGGAATGATCCAGGCCTGAGTGGAGAGCTGTTCCCGGGTGCCAATGGTTGATATACATTCTACCTTATGAAAGTGTCACAGGAAGTAGGGGAAACCTCCATCTTATGTAACCCTTGGAAGCAACTGTTAGGACAAAGTGGTTGCCAAGGCAGTGACCTCATTCAGTTCCAAAGAATGTGACATACCTCATTTCCTTGGTGATGGAACTCTCTGAACTTGGTATCCAAGAAGCCAGGCACCCAAGGCAGTCCCAGTCCCAGGCCCAGTGGGCTCACTTGTTTGGATTTACCAAGGACATAGTCAGTTTTCTTGGTACCTAATGATGTGAGGATGGCCAAATGCCAGGAGAGCTCTCAAGATGGACCTTTCCTGAGAAAACAGGTAGTGGCTAACCACTTTTTCCTGACATCTTCACAGAGTTGGTCAAGGAAACAAGATCTGAGAGAAGACAGGCCATTTTGGGGGAACATAGAATGGCCCACCAGTCAGAGGACACTCTGGATAGTCACAGACCTACTTGGGGGAAGGAGGTGCCTTTGTGGGAGTGGGTGTGGGTTTGTTGTATTGTCTCATGTTCTGAGAATAGATCGAAAAGGCGGTTTGTTTGGTTTGGAGCAGACAGTTTCTAGTAAGTCATTTGACAAGGCGAGTGTTTCTGTTTATGTGTATCCCACTGTGTCCGTTGTTGTAGACATTAGAAAAGAGAATGCATTAATGGATGTGTCCTGTCTAGTATAAATCTTCCCTATAATTCATCCTGCCCAATATATGAATGGACTGCAGCTTGTCTTATCAATGTTCAACACCTGCTATCTTTCTAAGTTGTTGTTTTCTTCCTGAATTCTGGCCACTCTCCAGAATGGGCTCAGGGATTTGTGTCCAAAATATGTACCACCTCCAAGCTCTGTGACATGGCCATGTAAAGGATAGTTGAAGAGAATGGCGAGCATCTCAGAAAACTCAGATATCAGTGTGACCAGGAAAGTCTCAGCGCAGAAACACTGCTTTGGGCTTTTTGCTTACTTATTGTTGTGTTGCACTGAATGTCAGGAAGTTCTTTGCCACAGGCCACCCCTTTGTGAAGCCTGAAGAAACAGTTTTCAAATGGAAATGAATGGGCCTCACCTGTGGTTCTTTGCTTAATTGCTTTGGAAAGGGATGTGTCTTTATCAGCCTCTTGGTCCTGTGTGTGGCTGTGACTTACATTCTCAGCACCTGATGGATCTTAAGAATGATCCCATGTGAGCTTCCAAAACCAGAATGGCAAAAAATATCATTCATTGTGGATGAAGACTCTTGCCTTCCTCTGTTAGGTTCCTGCACTCCAAAAAATATGAATAGGGATTCTGTGAGTCAAATGAGTTCTTCAAAGCCTGCAGAGGTGCTTGTGTTTTCGCATGACTCTAAATCACCTAAAGAATCGATACCTAAAATCAGTAGCCCTCAAATTGGAGAAACATAGAAGTATTAACGGCAGGCTTATTTGTTCACTCCTGGTTCACAGCAACAGTGTCCAGGCTACCCTGACTTTAGGCAAATGAGGGGCAAACGAGCTGATTTTGGACACTGTCTTGGGCTGCACCCCTCATGGAAACCTCCAGCCAGAGTTTAAGATGATTGACTATATGGAATAAGGTGAGGCCCATGTGGGAGTGTTTTGGTTTTAATGTTGGTCATTTGTGTGGCATTGGAAAAATGACTGGTTCCACGTGGGCTTGAACTCTGGTGTGATTCCCCTTAAACACTGGGTTTTGGAACTGAACTCAGAGAAGCATTGCTATGAATTTTGTTGGGATTTTAAGAGGCCACGCATGAAATCGCACTTGGAAACTGAGACCTAGGCCCCGGGTAGATTTCCACAGAGGCCCTGGGAATCTCAGCAAGGATATCACATGATTTATTCTTAAAGAAATGGCAGCCATAGTTGAGAGTCAAAACACACATGCACCTCACATTGTAGACCTCAATGGGCCTGGCCTAATGTGACCTTTTGTCCATTCTTTGGGAAGCCTTGCCTGTGAGATTTCTCCAGAGATTTCATTGAATTGAGCTTCCTCACCATTTAATCTTTGCTGAATGAATTGAAACCCACAGTGCCTCCAACTTCATGCTTGAAAAATGGCTAGATAAATACCATGAAATTTTTGAAATTCCTATGACCAGGTGGCACTGGAGAAACATTGGATGTCCTATTGCTGATCATGAGTATACCAGACAGTGCCTTGATTTACTGAGTTTCATAAAAATGGTGTAGAACAGAGATGCCAGTAAGTTGGAGCCTGCTGAGTAGTGGGTCTAGAGCAGTGCTGGGGAGGTGTTTGATAAAACATCCGTGGTAGGGCCATGTGGATCTACCATTGGATTCCAAATGGCTTGTAACTGACATGGTGCTGCCAGCAGACACTTATATGTAAAGGCATCTTGTTTATATGGAGAGTTTTAAGAGGAAAATTAAGAATCAGGTTTGATATGGACAAGGGGGCAATGGGGCAAGCTGTGAGAGATAGAAGCCTAGTTGGTGCATTCTCTTGCAGACCCTGACCCACCACACGTGACAGAACTCCCTCCAGCACTGTGTCCCAGTTTAGCTGCTAGTATTTCGTGAAACAAATACCAAACTCACAGTGCAGCAGCCTAAAACCACAAAAAGTGGAGGAGGACCAAATGGCTTCACAGTCCACACGGGGAGACGGGGAGACACTTAGTCCCCAGTGGCCTCAGTTTACCTATAAAGAGAGGATTCAGCACTGCTTCATCTTGTTCATTGGAAAATAAGAAACCATGTCCTCCAGGTCACATAGATGCAGACCCAGCTTTGATGGTCTCACTACAAAGGAAGCCAAATCTCATGAAACAACATATATTTCAAGTGCGGAAGCTCAGAGGCAGTTTCTCAAACAGTTTTTTAGGCCAGCAGAGTTACATGTTTGTGGAGTGTTTACCATGTCCCTTACTTTTGGAAACTCCTAAACCACCTCCAAGGTTGTGAACTCCTGAGCATTTTCCATTCCAGATATGTATTCACTGATTGTGTAACTCTTCTTCTCTAATTGTGTCTTACTTGGGGTGAAGGTAATGTCAAGGCATTGTTTTGGATGAGAGCGGGAGTATATGTGTGCAGCATATATTTACATACACATTGGATTCATTTTCCAATTTTTCATTCGAAGTACTGAATCCCTGACACTAACCCATACCTAGTAGACTCAGACTATTCATCCTAATATAATGGGGAAATTAACCCAACACAATAGAAATACAAGCACTTCAGAGGAGACATGTTCTATAGTTGGACTTGACATTTGCATTATATAAGGTAGGAGTTATACATCTAGTCAAATTTTAATTGAAATATTCTCCATGTGTTTTTAAACTTAACAAATATGTGAATACTTGTTTCCAATTTCTGTAGCTTATTCACACATGTATATTTATATGCATATATAGAATCCTACCAGGTATCACACGTACATTTTTGTAAGGTGGATGTCTTGGCAGATACAAATTGTGAGAAGTGTTCACTCCTCCTAAATGCTGTTGGAATGAAAATTCAACCTATAAGAGAGCGTCCTAGAAGAACAACATTATACATAAACTCATGTTCAGTAACATAAATATTTTTGCATCTGTGGATGATATATATTTACTGATGAATTTCGATTGGCATTTATATTGGTACTTTTTAATGTCTGTGAGTGTTGTGTGTGTGTGTGTGTGTGTGTGTGTGTGTGTATAGATATAGATATAGATATACTCTCCAAAGTTTTCCAAATATGAAATATATGTGTCTAGTATACACTCTCTAAATTCATTCATGTTCATGTATGTTGATTTATAATCCACTTTTCAGAAGATTATAATCAGAAATATTCATCCACCTGAAATACATATTTGTTTCCTAGTACTGACTGCTAACTTCAGTGAAGGGTGCATACAATCCTTATTATTCTACAGTATCTGACCCAGTCTAACATCAATGCAAGTAGACTCCTATGGGACATGATATGTAATTTGTCATTCATTTGTATTCGACACTGGTACATTATTGTTTCTTCAGTTTTTGCACATCATAGGATATACATTTCATCCCCAAGTTCACAAATTAATAGGCATTTGTTTCAACATTAATCACTTCTTGCTTCAGAACACATGTATTGTCAGGGTTTCTTGACTGGTCTTTTCATGAGACTTCTTTCCAAACACATTATTTTGAATTTCCATAATCATTTTGAAGCAAAACTCACACACTCTTCATGATAAACCAAAACACTAATATTTCCATTAGATATATAACTGGTTGGAATGAATGATTGTATATCAATATACAATTTCCCTTTTATTTTTCAGATATCAGTTCAATTCATTATTTAAATTTCAAAAAAAGTTTATATTTATTTATTCACAGTATGGTCTATTCGTGGTTTTTCTCTATGTTCATAGAAACAGGGTACACCTATTTGTACCCCCGATTCTAATTTTACATCTTCAATATATTGCTCCCAGAAATGGTGAAAGAAATACTCATGTCACCTCATTATCACAGTAATATTCTGGACAAAAAATGGAAAGGTCACACTTATGATTGTACCAAAGCCGAAATGGAAAGTGAACATGGATTTCTAAAAACATCCATGTCCAGGTTGCCTAATGCTGTCAATTGTCACTCCTATTGGTGACTACATATTTGTTTTTTCCTAATTTATATATTGAAACTCAACCCTGTTGAAAATGTCTAATTCTATCCCTCACTTTATACTTTGCCTGCTTTCGTAATGTTTCCATTGATATCTGCTTTTGTACATATTTTCCCCAGTTCAACATAGTGTCTGACTCTTCATATGTGCTGACATTTACATTCACTCTATAACCAAAAGTCTATTGCTAAAGAACTTTTGGTCCAAATCCTATACTCACTCGTCTTCCTAAACCTACCGACTATCTTCCTAATCCTACTGAATATCCCTTTTTGACTCGATGTTCTCTTCTAAATTCAATCATCCAATGTACAAGGTCCTATGCCATTGTATATCAAATTATCTGAGACATCTTTGCAGAACATAATTCAAAGCTAAGTATCCCAATCAAGGGCAAAACCCTTCTGGGCTTCAAAGCATACCTAGATTTCTTTTTTCATACTTATATTTCACCTCTATATTTTTGTAAATATTGCAGGTTCCCAATCCCATTATTCATCGCACAGAATCATTCGTCACCAAATCAAACCTGTTTTTAACCCCAAGTATACACTGTTCCCTCAATCATTTTACAGAAGAGCAGGGACAGAGGGGTTCTTACAATACAGGAAAGTTGGGGATCTTCCACCAGATGAGAACCTCAAATGTCCATGCACAAATGATACCTGGAGAAGTTGTAGGCAGGTATGAAGCACCTGAGAGAGCAAAAGTCAACTTCCATGGCAAACAACCTGGTCAGGATGAAGGGATGTGTCTGAATCTGCCTCTCTCTTCTTATTGTAGACAAGGTGGAATGATCCAGGCCTGAGTGGAGAGCTGTTCCCGGGTGCCAATGGTTGATATACATTCTACCTTATGAAAGTGTCACAGGAAGTAGGGGAAACCTCCATCTTATGTAACCCTTGGAAGCAACTGTTAGGACAAAGTGGTTGCCAAGGCAGTGACCTCATTCAGTTCCAAAGAATGTGACATACCTCATTTCCTTGGTGATGGAACTCTCTGAACTTGGTATCCAAGAAGCCAGGCACCCAAGGCAGTCCCAGTCCCAGGCCCAGTGGGCTCACTTGTTTGGATTTACCAAGGACATAGTCAGTTTTCTTGGTACCTAATGATGTGAGGATGGCCAAATGCCAGGAGAGCTCTCAAGATGGACCTTTCCTGAGAAAACAGGTAGTGGCTAACCACTTTTTCCTGACATCTTCACAGAGTTGGTCAAGGAAACAAGATCTGAGAGAAGACAGGCCATTTCGGGGGAACATAGAATGGCCCACCAGTCAGAGGACACTCTGGATAGTCACAGACCTACTTGGGGGAAGGAGGTGCCTTTGTGGGAGTGGGTGTGGGTTTGTTGTATTGTCTCATGTTCTGAGAATAGATCGAAAAGGCGGTTTGTTTGGTTTGGAGCAGACAGTTTCTAGTAAGTCATTTGACAAGGCGAGTGTTTCTGTTTATGTGTATCCCACTGTGTCCGTTGTTGTAGACATTAGAAAAGAGAATGCATTAATGGATGTGTCCTGTCTAGTATAAATCTTCCCTATAATTCATCCTGCCCAATATATGAATGGACTGCAGCTTGTCTTATCAATGTGCAACACCTGCTATCTTTCTAAGTTGTTGTTTTCTTCCTGAATTCTGGCCACTCTCCAGAATGGGCTCAGGGATTTGTGTCCAAAATATGTACCACCTCCAAGCTCTGTGACATGGCCATGTAAAGGATAGTTGAAGAGAATGGCGAGCATCTCAGAAAACTCAGATATCAGTGTGACCAGGAAAGTCTCAGCGCAGAAACACTGCTTTGGGCTTTTTGCTTACTTATTGTTGTGTTGCACTGAATGTCAGGAAGTTCTTTGCCACAGGCCACCCCTTTGTGAAGCCTGAAGAAACAGTTTTCAAATGGAAATGAATGGGCCTCACCTGTGGTTCTTTGCTTAATTGCTTTGGAAAGGGATGTGTCTTTATCAGCCTCTTGGTCCTGTGTGTGGCTGTGACTTACATTCTCAGCACCTGATGGATCTTAAGAATGATCCCATGTGAGCTTCCAAAACCAGAATGGCAAAAAATATCATTCATTGTGGATGAAGACTCTTGCCTTCCTCTGTTAGGTTCCTGCACTCCAAAAAATATGAATAGGGA
Source organism: Callospermophilus lateralis (assembly GCF_048772815.1). Lineage (NCBI taxonomy): Eukaryota > Metazoa > Chordata > Mammalia > Rodentia > Sciuridae > Callospermophilus > Callospermophilus lateralis. Next base: position 261,469 of record NW_027512430.1, read on the forward strand.
TTCTGTGAGTCAAATGAGTTCTTCAAAGCCCTGCAGAGGTGCTTGTGTTTTCGCATGACTCTAAATCACCTAAAGAATCGATACCTAAAATCAGTAGCCCTCAAATTGGAGAAACATAGAAGTATTAACGGCAGGCTTATTTGTTCACTCCTGGTTCACAGCAACAGTGTCCAGGCTACCCTGACTTTAGGCAAATGAGGGGCAAACGAGCTGATTTTGGACACTGTCTTGGGCTGCACCCCTCATGGAAACCTCCAGCCAGAGTTTAAGATGATTGACTATATGGAATAAGGTGAGGCCCATGTGGGAGTGTTTTGGTTTTAATGTTGGTCATTTGTGTGGCATTGGAAAAAATGACTGGTTCCACGTGGGCTTGAACTCTGGTGTGATTCCCCTTAAACACTGGGTTTTGGAACTGAACTCAGAGAAGCATTGCTATGAATTTTGTTGGGATTTTAAGAGGCCACGCATGAAAGTCGCACTTGGAAACTGAGACCTAGGCCCCGGGTAGATTTCCACAGAGGCCTGGGAATCTCAGCAAGGATATCACATGATTTTATTCTTAAAGAAATGGCAGCCATAGTTGAGAGTCAAAACACACATGCACCTCACATTGTAGACCTCAATGGGCCTGGCCTAATGTGACCTTTTGTCCATTCTTTGGGAAGCCTTGCCTGTGAGATTTCTCCAGAGATTTCATTGAATTGAGCTTCCTCACCATTTAATCTTTGCTGAATGAATTGAAACCCACAGTGCCTCCAACTTCATGCTTGAAAAATGGCTAGATAAATACCATGAAATTTTCGAAATTCCTATGACCAGGTGGCACTGGAGAAACATTGGATGTCCTATTGCTGATCATGAGTATACCAGACAGTGCCTTGATTTACTGAGTTTCATAAAAATGGTGTAGAACAGAGATGCCAGTAAGTTGGAGCCTGCTGAGTAGTGGGTCTAGAGCAGTGCTGGGGAGGTGTTTGATAAAACATCCGTGGTAGGGCCATGTGGATCTACCATTGGATTCCAAATGGCTTGTAACTGACATGGTGCTGCCAGCAGACACTTATATGTAAAGGCATCTTGTTATATGGAGAGTTTTAAGAGGAAAATTAAGAATCAGGTTGATATGGACAAGGGGGCAATGGGGCAAGCTGTGAGAGATAGAAGCCTAGTTGGTGCATTCTCTTGCAGACCCTGACCCACCACACGTGACAGAACTCCCTCCAGCACTGTGTCCCAGTTTAGCTGCTAGTATTTCGTGAAACAAATACCAAACTCACAGTGCAGCAGCCTAAAAACCACAAAAAGTGGAGGAGGACCAAATGGCTTCACAGTCCACACGGGGAGACGGGGAGACACTTAGTCCCCAGTTGCCTCAGTTTACCTATAAAGAGAGGATTCAGCACTGCTTCATCTTGTTCATTGGAAAATAAGAAACCATGTCCTCCAGGTCACATAGATGCAGACCCAGCTTTGATGGTCTCACTACAAAGGAAGCCAAATCTCATGAAAACAACATATATTTCAAGTGCGGAAGCTCAGAGGCAGTTTCTCAAACAGTTTTTAGGCCAGCAGAGTTACATGTTTGTGGAGTGTTTACCATGTCCCTTACTTTTGGAAACTCCTAAACCACCTCCAAGGTTGTGAACTCCTGAGCATTTTCCATTCCAGATATGTATTCACTGATTGTGTAACTCTTCTTCTCTAATTGTGTCTTACTTGGGGTGAAGGTAATGTCAAGGCATTGTTTTGGATGAGAGCGGGAGTATATGTGTGCAGCATATATTTACATACACATTGGATTCATTTTCCAATTTTTCATTCGAAGTACTGAATCCCTGACACTAACCCATACCTAGTAGACTCAGACTATTCATCCTAATATAATGGGGAAAATTAACCCAACACAATAGAAATACAAGCACTTCAGAGGAGACATGTTCTATAGTTGGACTTGACATTTGCATTATATAAGGTAGGAGTTATACATCTAGTCAAATTTTAATTGAAATATTCTCCATGTGTTTTTAAACTTAACAAATATGTGAATACTTGTTTCCAATTTCTGTAGCTTATTCACACATGTATATTTATATGCATATATAGAATCCTACCAGGTATCACACGTACATTTTTGTAAGGTGGATGTCTTGGCAGATACAAATTGTGAGAAGTGTTCACTCCTCCTAAATGCTGTTGGAAATGAAAATTCAACCTATAAGAGAGCGTCCTAGAAGAACAACATTATACATAAACTCATGTTCAGTAACATAAATATTTTTGCATCTGTGGATGATATATATTTACTGATGAATTTCGATTGGCATTTATATTGGTACTTTTTAATGTCTGTGAGTGTTGTGTGTGTGTGTGTGTGTGTGTGTGTGTGTGTGTGTGTGTGTATAGATATAGATATAGATATACTCTCCAAAGTTTTCCAAATATGAAATATATGTGTCTAGTATACACTCTCTAAATTCATTCATGTTCATGTATGTTGATTTATAATCCACTTTTCAGAAGATTATAATCAGAAATATTCATCCACCTGAAATACATATTTGTTTCCTAGTACTGACTGCTAACTTCAGTGAAGGGTGCATACAAATCCTCATTATTCTAAAGTATCTGACCCAGTCTAACATCAATGCAAGTAGACTCCTATGGGACATGATATGTAATTTGTCATTCATTTGTATTCGACACTGGTACATTATTGTTTCTTCAGTTTTTGCACATCATAGGATATACATTTCATCCACAAGTTCACAAATTAATAGGCATTTGTTTCAACATTAATCACTTCTTGCTTCAGAACACATGTATTGTCAGGGTTTCTTGACTGGTCTTTTCATGAGACTTCTTTCCAAACACATTATTTTGAATTTCCATAATCATTTTGAAGCAAAACTCACACACTCTTCATGATAAACCAAAACACTAATATTTCCATTAGATATATAACTGGTTGGAATGAATGATTGTATATCAATATACAATTTCCTTTTATTTTTCAGATATCAGTTCAATTCATTATTTAAATTTCAAAAAAGTTATATTATTTATTCACAGTATGGTCTATTCGTGGTTTTTCTCTATGTTCATAGAAACAGGGTACACCTATTTGTACCCCCGATTCTAATTTTACATCTTCAATATATTGCTCCCAGAAATGGTGAAAGAAATACTCATGTCACCTCATTATCACAGTAATATTCTGGACAAAAAATGGAAAGGTCACACTTATGATTGTACCAAAGCCGAAATGGAAAGTGAACATGGATTTCTAAAAACATCCATGTCCAGGTTGCCTAATGCTGTCAATTGTCACTCCTATTGGTGACTACATATTTGTTTTTTCCTAATTTATATATTGAAACTCAACCCTGTTGAAAATGTCTAATTCTATCCCTCACTTTATACTTTGCCTGCTTTCGTAATGTTTCCATTGATATCTGCTTTTGTACATATTTTCCCCAGTTCAACATAGTGTCTGACTCTTCATATGTGCTGACATTTACATTCACTCTATAACCAAAAGTCTATTGCTAAAGAACTTTTGGTCCAAATCCTATACTCACTCGTCTTCCTAAACCTACCGACTATCTTCCTAATCCTACTGAATATCCCTTTTTGACTGGATGTTCTCTTCTAAATTCAATCATCCAATGTACAAGGTCCTATGCCATTGTATATCAAATTATCTGAGACATCTTTGCAGAACATAATTCAAAGCTAAGTATCCCAATCAAGGGCAAAACCCTTCTGGGCTTCAAAGCATACCTAGATTTCTTTTTTCATACTTATATTTCACCTCTATATTTTTGTAAATATTGCAGGTTCCCAATCCCATTATTCATCGCACAGAATCATTCGTCACCAAATCAAACCTGTTTTTAACCCCAAGTATACACTGTTCCCTCAATCATTTTACAGAAGAGCAGGGACAGAGGGGTTCTTACAATACAGGAAAGTTGGGGATCTTCCACCAGATGAGAACCTCAAATGTCCATGCACAAATGATACCTGGAGAAGTTGTAGGCAGGTATGAAGCACCTGAGAGAGCAAAAGTCAACTTCCATGGCAAACAACCTGGTCAGGATGAAGGGATGTGTCTGAATCTGCCTCTCTCTTCTTATTGTAGACAAGGTGGAATGATCCAGGCCTGAGTGGAGAGCTGTTCCCGGGTGCCAATGGTTGATATACATTCTACCTTATGAAAGTGTCACAGGAAGTAGGGGAAACCTCCATCTTATGTAACCCTTGGAAGCAACTGTTAGGACAAAGTGGTTGCCAAGGCAGTGACCTCATTCAGTTCCAAAGAATGTGACATACCTCATTTCCTTGGTGATGGAACTCTCTGAACTTGGTATCCAAGAAGCCAGGCACCCAAGGCAGTCCCAGTCCCAGGCCCAGTGGGCTCACTTGTTTGGATTTACCAAGGACATAGTCAGTTTTCTTGGTACCTAATGATGTGAGGATGGCCAAATGCCAGGAGAGCTCTCAAGATGGACCTTTCCTGAGAAAACAGGTAGTGGCTAACCACTTTTTCCTGACATCTTCACAGAGTTGGTCAAGGAAACAAGATCTGAGAGAAGACAGGCCATTTCGGGGGAACATAGAATGGCCCACCAGTCAGAGGACACTCTGGATAGTCACAGACCTACTTGGGGGAAGGAGGTGCCTTTGTGGGAGTGGGTGTGGGTTTGTTGTATTGTCTCATGTTCTGAGAATAGATCGAAAAGGCGGTTTGTTTGGTTTGGAGCAGACAGTTTCTAGTAAGTCATTTGACAAGGCGAGTGTTTCTGTTTATGTGTATCCCACTGTGTCCGTTGTTGTAGACATTAGAAAAGAGAATGCATTAATGGATGTGTCCTGTCTAGTATAAATCTTCCCTATAATTCATCCTGCCCAATATATGAATGGACTGCAGCTTGTCTTATCAATGTGCAACACCTGCTATCTTTCTAAGTTGTTGTTTTCTTCCTGAATTCTGGCCACTGTCCACAATGGGCTCAGGGATTTGTGTCCAAAATATGTACCACCTCCAAGCTCTGTGACATGGCCATGTAAAGGATAGTTGAAGAGAATGGCGAGCATCTCAGAAAACTCAGATATCAGTGTGACCAGGAAAGTCTCAGCGCAGAAACACTGCTTTGGGCTTTTTGCTTACTTATTGTTGTGTTGCACTGAATGTCAGGAAGTTCTTTGCCACAGGCCACCCCTTTGTGAAGCCTGAAGAAACAGTTTTCAAATGGAAATGAATGGGCCTCACCTGTGGTTCTTTGCTTAATTGCTTTGGAAAGGGATGTGTCTTTATCAGCCTCTTGGTCCTGTGTGTGGCTGTGACTTACATTCTCAGCACCTGATGGATCTTAAGAATGATCCCATGTGAGCTTCCAAAACCAGAATGGCAAAAAATATCATTCATTGTGGATGAAGACTCTTGCCTTCCTCTGTTAGGTTCCTGCACTCCAAAAAATATGAATAGGGATTCTGTGACTCAAATGAGTTCTTCAAAGCCCTGCAGAGGTGCTTGTGTTTTCGCATGACTCTAAATCACCTAAAGAATCGATACCTAAAATCAGTAGCCCTCAAATTGGAGAAACATAGAAGTATTAACGGCAGGCTTATTTGTTCACTCCTGGTTCACAGCAACAGTGTCCAGGCTACCCTGACTTTAGGCAAATGAGGGGCAAACGAGCTGATTTTGGACACTGTCTTGGGCTGCACCCCTCATGGAAACCTCCAGCCAGAGTTTAAGATGATTGACTATATGGAATAAGGTGAGGCCCATGTGGGAGTGTTTTGGTTTTAATGTTGGTCATTTGTGTGGCATTGGAAAAAATGACTGGTTCCACGTGGGCTTGAACTCTGGTGTGATTCCCCTTAAACACTGGGTTTTGGAACTGAACTCAGAGAAGCATTGCTATGAATTTTGTTGGGATTTTAAGAGGCCACGCATGAAAGTCGCACTTGGAAACTGAGACCTAGGCCCCGGGTAGATTTCCACAGAGGCCTGGGAATCTCAGCAAGGATATCACATGATTTTATTCTTAAAGAAATGGCAGCCATAGTTGAGAGTCAAAACACACATGCACCTCACATTGTAGACCTCAATGGGCCTGGCCTAATGTGACCTTTTGTCCATTCTTTGGGAAGCCTTGCCTGTGAGATTTCTCCAGAGATTTCATTGAATTGAGCTTCCTCACCATTTAATCTTTGAGGAATGAATTGAAACCCACAGTGCCTCCAACTTCATGCTTGAAAAATGGCTAGATAAATACCATGAAATTTTTGAAATTCCTATGACCAGGTGGCACTGGAGAAACATTGGATGTCCTATTGCTGATCATGAGTATACCAGACAGTGCCTTGATTTACTGAGTTTCATAAAAATGGTGTAGAACAGAGATGCCAGTAAGTTGGAGCCTGCTGAGTAGTGGGTCTAGAGCAGTGCTGGGGAGGTGTTTGATAAAACATCCGTGGTAGGGCCATGTGGATCTACCATTGGATTCCAAATGGCTTGTAACTGACATGGTGCTGCCAGCAGACACTTATATGTAAAGGCATCTTGTTATATGGAGAGTTTTAAGAGGAAAATTAAGAATCAGGTTGATATGGACAAGGGGGCAATGGGGCAAGCTGTGAGAGATAGAAGCCTAGTTGGTGCATTCTCTTGCAGACCCTGACCCACCACACGTGACAGAACTCCCTCCAGCACTGTGTCCCAGTTTAGCTGCTAGTATTTCGTGAAACAAATACCAAACTCACAGTGCAGCAGCCTAAAAACCACAAAAAGTGGAGGAGGACCAAATGGCTTCACAGTCCACACGGGGAGACGGGGAGACACTTAGTCCCCAGTGGCCTCAGTTTACCTATAAAGAGAGGATTCAGCACTGCTTCATCTTGTTCATTGGAAAATAAGAAACCATGTCCTCCAGGTCACATAGATGCAGACCCAGCTTTGATGGTCTCACTACAAAGGAAGCCAAATCTCATGAAAACAACATATATTTCAAGTGCGGAAGCTCAGAGGCAGTTTCTCAAACAGTTTTTAGGCCAGCAGAGTTACATGTTTGTGGAGTGTTTACCATGTCCCTTACTTTTGGAAACTCCTAAACCACCTCCAAGGTTGTGAACTCCTGAGCATTTTCCATTCCAGATATGTATTCACTGATTGTGTAACTCTTCTTCTCTAATTGTGTCTTACTTGGGGTGAAGGTAATGTCAAGGCATTGTTTTGGATGAGAGCGGGAGTATATGTGTGCAGCATATATTTACATACACATTGGATTCATTTTCCAATTTTTCATTCGAAGTACTGAATCCCTGACACTAACCCATACCTAGTAGACTCAGACTATTCATCCTAATATAATGGGGAAAATTAACCCAACACAATAGAAATACAAGCACTTCAGAGGAGACATGTTCTATAGTTGGACTTGACATTTGCATTATATAAGGTAGGAGTTATACATCTAGTCAAATTTTAATTGAAATATTCTCCATGTGTTTTTAAACTTAACAAATATGTGAATACTTGTTTCCAATTTCTGTAGCTTATTCACACATGTATATTTATATGCATATATAGAATCCTACCAGGTATCACACGTACATTTTTGTAAGGTGGATGTCTTGGCAGATACAAATTGTGAGAAGTGTTCACTCCTCCTAAATGCTGTTGGAAATGAAAATTCAACCTATAAGAGAGCGTCCTAGAAGAACAACATTATACATAAACTCATGTTCAGTAACATAAATATTTTTGCATCTGTGGATGATATATATTTACTGATGAATTTCGATTGGCATTTATATTGGTACTTTTTAATGTCTGTGAGTGTTGTGTGTGTGTGTGTGTGTGTGTGTGTGTGTGTGTGTGTGTATAGATATAGATATAGATATACTCTCCAAAGTTTTCCAAATATGAAATATATGTGTCTAGTATACACTCTCTAAATTCATTCATGTTCATGTATGTTGATTTATAATCCACTTTTCAGAAGATTATAATCAGAAATATTCATCCACCTGAAATACATATTTGTTTCCTAGTACTGACTGCTAACTTCAGTGAAGGGTGCATACAAATCCTCATTATTCTAAAGTATCTGACCCAGTCTAACATCAATGCAAGTAGACTCCTATGGGACATGATATGTAATTTGTCATTCATTTGTATTCGACACTGGTACATTATTGTTTCTTCAGTTTTTGCACATCATAGGATATACATTTCATCCCCAAGTTCACAAATTAATAGGCATTTGTTTCAACATTAATCACTTCTTGCTTCAGAACACATGTATTGTCAGGGTTTCTTGACTGGTCTTTTCATGAGACTTCTTTCCAAACACATTATTTTGAATTTCCATAATCATTTTGAAGCAAAACTCACACACTCTTCATGATAAACCAAAACACTAATATTTCCATTAGATATATAACTGGTTGGAATGAATGATTGTATATCAATATACAATTTCCTTTTATTTTTCAGATATCAGTTCAATTCATTATTTAAATTTCAAAAAAGTTATATTATTTATTCACAGTATGGTCTATTCGTGGTTTTTCTCTATGTTCATAGAAACAGGGTACACCTATTTGTACCCCCGATTCTGATTTTACATCTTCAATATATTGCTCCCAGAAATGGTGAAAGAAATACTCATGTCACCTCATTATCACAGTAATATTCTGGACAAAAAATGGAAAGGTCACACTTATGATTGTACCAAAGCCGATATGGAAAGTGAACATGGATTTCTAAAAACATCCATGTCCAGGTTGCCTAATGCTGTCAATTGTCACTCCTATTGGTGACTACATATTTGTTTTTTCCTAATTTATATATTCAAACTCAACCCTGTTGAAAATGTCTAATTCTATCCCTCACTTTATACTTTGCCTGCTTTCGTAATGTTTCCATTGATATCTGCTTTTCTACATATTTTCCCCAGTTCAACATAGTGTCTGACTCTTCATATGTGCTGACATTTACATTCACTCTATGACCAAAAGTCTATTGCTAAAGAACTTTTGGTCCAAATCCTATACTCACTCGTCTTCCTAAACCTACCGACTATCTTCCTAATCCTACTGAATATCCCTTTTTGACTGGATGTTCTCTTCTAAATTCAATCATCCAATGTACAAGGTCCTATGCCATTGTATATCAAATTATCTGAGACATCTTTGCAGAACATAATTCAAAGCTAAGTATCCCAATCAAGGGCAAAACCCTTCTGGGCTTCAAAGCATACCTAGATTTCTTTTTTCATACTTATATTTCACCTCTATATTTTTGTAAATATTGCAGGTTCCCAATCCCATTATTCATCGCACAGAATCATTCGTCACCAAATCAAACCTGTTTTTAACCCCAAGTATACACTGTTCCCTCAATCATTTTACAGAAGAGCAGGGACAGAGGGGTTCTTACAATACAGGAAAGTTGGGGATCTTCCACCAGATGAGAACCTCAAATGTCCATGCACAAATGATACCTGGAGAAGTTGTAGGCAGGTATGAAGCACCTGAGAGAGCAAAAGTCAACTTCCATGGCAAACAACCTGGTCAGGATGAAGGGATGTGTCTGAATCTGCCTCTCTCTTCTTATTGTAGACAAGGTGGAACAATCCAGGCCTGAGTGGAGAGCTGTTCCCGGGTGCCAATGGTTGATATACATTCTACCTTATGAAATTGTCACAGGAAGTAGGGGAAACCTCCATCTTATGTAACCCTTGGAAGCAACTGTTAGGACAAAGTGGTTGCCAAGGCAGTGACCTCATTCAGTTCCAAAGAATGTGACATACCTCATTTCCTTGGTGATGGAACTCTCTGAACTTGGTATCCAAGAAGCCAGGCACCCAAGGCAGTCCCAGTCCCAGGCCCAGTGGGCTCACTTGTTTGGATTTACCAAGGATATAGTCAGTTTTCTTGGTACCTAATGATGAGAGGATGGCCAAATGCCAGGAGAGCTCTCAAGATGGACCTTTCCTGAGAAAACAGGTAGTGGCTAACCACTTTTTCCTGACATCTTCACAGAGTTGGTCAAGGAAACAAGATCTGAGAGAAGACAGGCCATTTCGGGGGAACATAGAATGGCCCACCAGTCAGAGGACACTCTGGATAGTCACAGACCTACTTGGGGGAAGGAGGTGCCTTTGTGGGAGTGGGTGTGGGTTTGTTGTATTGTCTCATGTTCTGAGAATAGATCGAAAAGGCGGTTTGTTTGGTTTGGAGCAGACAGTTTCTAGTAAGTCATTTGACAAGGCGAGTGTTTCTGTTTATGTGTATCCCACTGTGTCCGTTGTTGTAGACATTAGAAAAGAGAATGCATTAATGGATGTGTCCTGTCTAGTATAAATCTTCCCTATAATTCATCCTGCCCAATATATGAATGGACTGCAGCTTGTCTTATCGATGTGCAACACCTGCTATCTTTCTAAGTTGTTGTTTTCTTCCTGAATTCTGGCCACTCTCCAGAATGGGCTCAGGGATTTGTGTCCAAAATATGTACCACCTCCAAGCTCTGTGACATGGCCATGTAAAGGATAGTTGAAGAGAATGGCGAGCATCTCAGAAAACTCAGATATCAGTGTGACCAGGAAAGTCTCAGCGCAGAAACACTGCTTTGGGCTTTTTGCTTACTTATTGTTGTGTTGCACTGAATGTCAGGAAGTTCTTTGCCTCAGGCCACCCCTTTGTGAAGCCTGAAGAAACAGTTTTCAAATGGAAATGAATGGGCCTCACCTGTGGTTCTTTGCTTAATTGCTTTGGAAAGGGATGTGTCTTTATCAGCCTCTTGGTCCTGTGTGTGGCTGTGACTTACATTCTCAGCACCTGATGGATCTTAAGAATGATCCCATGTGAGCTTCCAAAACCAGAATGGCAAAAAATATCATTCATTGTGGATGAAGACTCTTGCCTTCCTCTGTTAGGTTCCTGCACTCCAAAAAATATGAATAGGGATTCTGTGAGTCAAATGAGTTCTTCAAAGCCCTGCAGAGGTGCTTGTGTTTTCGCATGACTCTAAATCACCTAAAGAATCGATACCTAAAATCAGTAGCCCTCAAATTGGAGAAACATAGAAGTATTAACGGCAGGCTTATTTGTTCACTCCTGGTTCACAGCAACAGTGTCCAGGCTACCCTGACTTTAGGCAAATGAGGGGCAAACGAGCTGATTTTGGACACTGTCTTGGGCTGCACCCCTCATGGAAACCTCCAGCCAGAGTTTAAGATGATTGACTATATGGAATAAGGTGAGGCCCATGTGGGAGTGTTTTGGTTTTAATGTTGGTCATTTGTGTGGCATTGGAAAAAATGACTGGTTCCACGTGGGCTTGAACTCTGGTGTGATTCCCCTTAAACACTGGGTTTTGGAACTGAACTCAGAGAAGCATTGCTATGAATTTTGTTGGGATTTTAAGAGGCCACGCATGAAAGTCGCACTTGGAAACTGAGACCTAGGCCCCGGGTAGATTTCCACAGAGGCCTGGGAATCTCAGCAAGGATATCACATGATTTTATTCTTAAAGAAATGGCAGCCATAGTTGAGAGTCAAAACACACATGCACCTCACATTGTAGACCTCAATGGGCCTGGCCTAATGTGACCTTTTGTCCATTCTTTGGGAAGCCTTGCCTGTGAGATTTCTCCAGAGATTTCATTGAAATGAGCTTCCTCACAATTTAATCTTTGCTGAATGAATTGAAACCCACAGTGCCTCCAACTTCATGCTTGAAAAATGGCTAGATAAATACCATGAAATTTTTGAAATTCCTATGACCAGGTGGCACTGGAGAAACATTGGATGTCCTATTGCTGATCATGAGTATACCAGACAGTGCCTTGATTTACTGAGTTTCATGAAAATGGTGTAGAACAGAGATGCCAGTAAGTTGGAGCCTGCTGAGTAGTGGGTCTAGAGCAGTGCTGGGGAGGTGTTTGATAAAACATCCGTGGTAGGGCCATGTGGATCTACCATTGGATTCCAAATGGCTTGTAACTGACATGGTGCTGCCAGCAGACCCTTATATGTAAAGGCATCTTGTTATATGGAGAGTTTTAAGAGGAAAATTAAGAATCAGGTTGATATGGACAAGGGGGCAATGGGGCAAGCTGTGAGAGATAGAAGCCTAGTTGGTGCATTCTCTTGCAGACCCTGACCCACCACACGTGACAGAACTCCCTCCAGCACTGTGTCCCAGTTTAGCTGCTAGTATTTCGTGAAACAAATACCAAACTCACAGTGCAGCAGCCTAAAAACCACAGAAAGTGGAGGAGGACCAAATGGCTTCACAGTCCACACGGGGAGACGGGGAGACACTTAGTCCCCAGTGGCCTCAGTTTACCTATAAAGAGAGGATTCAGCACTGCTTCATCTTGTTCATTGGAAAATAAGAAACCATGTCCTCCAGGTCACATAGATGCAGACCCAGCTTTGATGGTCTCACTACAAAGGAAGCCAAATCTCATGAAAACAACATATATTTCAAGTGCGGAAGCTCAGAGGCAGTTTCTCAAACAGTTTTTAGGCCAGCAGAGTTACATGTTTGTGGAGTGTTTACCATGTCCCTTACTTTTGGAAACTCCTAAACCACCTCCAAGGTTGTGAACTCCTGAGCATTTTCCATTCCAGATATGTATTCACTGATTGTGTAACTCTTCTTCTCTAATTGTGTCTTACTTGGGGTGAAGGTAATGTCAAGGCATTGTTTTGGATGAGAGCGGGAGTATATGTGTGCAGCATATATTTACATACACATTGGATTCATTTTCCAATTTTTCATTCGAAGTACTGAATCCCTGACACTAACCCATACCTAGTAGACTCAGACTATTCATCCTAATATAATGGGGAAAATTAACCCAACACAATAGAAATACAAGCACTTCAGAGGAGACATGTTCTATAGTTGGACTTGACATTTGCATTATATAAGGTAGGAGTTATACATCTAGTCAAATTTTAATTGAAATATTCTCCATGTGTTTTTAAACTTAACAAATATGTGAATACTTGTTTCCAATTTCTGTAGCCTATTCACACATGTATATTTATATGCATATATAGAATCCTACCAGGTATCACAGGTACATTTTTGTAAGGTGGATGTCTTGGCATATACAAATTGTGAGAAGTGTTCACTCCTCCTAAATGCTGTTGGAAATGAAAATTCAACCTATAAGAGAGCGTCCTAGAAGAACAACATTATACATAAACTCATGTTCAGTAACATAAATATTTTTGCATCTGTGGATGATATATATTTACTGATGAATTTCGATTGGCATTTATATTGGTACTTTTTAATGTCTGTGAGTGTTGTGTGTGTGTGTGTGTGTGTGTGTGTGTGTGTGTGTATAGATATAGATATACTCTCCAAAGTTTTCCAAATATGAAACATATGTGTCTAGTATACACTCTCTAAATTCATTCATGTTCATGTATGTTGATTTATAATCCACTTTTCAGAAGATTATAATCAGAAATATTCATCCACCTGAAATACATATTTGTTTCCTAGTACTGACTACTAACTTCAGTGAAGGGTGCATACAAATCCTAATTATTCCACAGTATCTGACCCAGTCTAACATCAATGCAAGTAGACTCCTATGGGACATGATATGTAATTTGTCATTCATTTGTATTCGACACTGGTGCATTATGGTTTCTTCAGTTTTTGCACATCATAGGATATACATTTAATCCCCAAGTTCACAAATTAATAGGCATTTGTTTCAACATTAATCACTTCTTGCTTCAGAACACATGTATTGTCAGGGTTTCTTGACTGGTCTTTTCATGAGACTTCTTTCCAAACACATTATTTTGAATTACCATAATCATTTTGAAGCAAAACTCACACACTCTTCATGATAAACCAAAACACTAATATTTCCATTAGATATATATCTGGTTAGAATTAATTATTATATATCAATATACAATTTCCTTTTATTTTTCAGATATCAGTTCAATTCATTATTTAAAGTTCAAAAAAGTTATATTATTTATTCAAGTATGGTCTATTCGTGGTTTTTCTCTATGTTCATAGAAACAGGGTACACCTATTTGTACCCCCGATTCTCATTTGACATCTTCAATATATTGCTCCCAGAAATGGTGAAAGAAATACTCATGTCACCTCATTATCACAGTAATATTCTGGACAAAAAATGGAAAGGTCACACTTATGATTGTACCAAAGCCTAAATGGAAAGTGAACATGGATTTCTAAAAACATCCATGTCCAGGTTGCCTAATGCTGTCAATTGTCACTCCTATTGGTGACTACATATTTGTTTTTTCCTAATTTATATATTGAAACTCAACCCTGTTGAAAATGTCTAATTCTATCCCTCACTTTATACTTTGCCTGATTTCGTAATGTTTCCATTGATATCTGCTTTTCTACATATTTTCCCCAGTTCAACAAAGTGTCTGACTCTTCATATGTGCTGACATTTACATTCACTCTATAACCAAAAGTCTATTGCTAAAGAACTTTTGGTCCAAATCCTATACTCACTCGTCTTCCTAACCCTACCGACTATCTTCCTAATCCTACTGAATATCCCTTTTTGACTGGATGTTCTCTTCTAAATTCAATCATCCAATGTACAAGGTCCTATGCCATTGTATATCAAATTATCTGAGACATCTTTGCAGAACATAATTCAAAGCTAAGTATCCCAATCAAGGGCAAAACCCTTCTGGGCTTCAAAGCATACCTAGATTTCTTTTTTCATACTTATATTTCACCTATATATTCTTGTAAATATTGCAGGTTCCCAATCCCATTATTCATCGCACAGAATCTTTCGTCACCAAATCAAACCTGTTTTTAAGCCCAAGTATACACTGTTCCCTCAATCATTTTACAGAAGAGCAGGGACAGAGGGGTTCTTACAATACAGGAAAGTTGGGGATCTTCCACCAGATGAGAACCTCAAATGTCCATGCACAAATGATACCTGGAGAAGTTGTAGGCAGGTATGAAGCACCTGAGAGAGCAAAAGTCAACTTCCATGGCAAACAACCTGGTCAGGATGAAGGGATGTGTCTGAATCTGCCTCTCTCTTCTTATTGTAGACAAGGTGGAACAATCCAGGCCTGAGTGGAGAGCTGTTCCCGGGTGCCAATGGTTGATATACATTCTACCTTATGAAATTGTCACAGGAAGTAGGGGAAACCTCCATCTTATGTAACCCTTGGAAGCAACTGTTAGGACAAAGTGGTTGCCAAGGCAGTGACCTCATTCAGTTCCAAAGAATGTGACATACCTCATTTCCTTGGTGATGGAACTCTCTGAACTTGGTATCCAAGAAGCCAGGCACCCAAGGCAGTCCCAGTCCCAGGCCCAGTGGGCTCACTTGTTTGGATTTACCAAGGATATAGTCAGTTTTCTTGGTACCTAATGATGAGAGGATGGCCAAATGCCAGGAGAGCTCTCAAGATGGACCTTTCCTGAGAAAACAGGTAGTGGCTAACCACTTTTTCCTGACATCTTCACAGAGTTGGTCAAGGAAACAAGATCTGAGAGAAGACAGGCCATTTCGGGGGAACATAGAATGGCCCACCAGTCAGAGGACACTCTGGATAGTCACAGACCTACTTGGGGGAAGGAGGTGCCTTTGTGGGAGTGGGTGTGGGTTTGTTGTATTGTCTCATGTTCTGAGAATAGATCGAAAAGGCGGTTTGTTTGGTTTGGAGCAGACAGTTTCTAGTAAGTCATTTGACAAGGCGAGTGTTTCTGTTTATGTGTATCCCACTGTGTCCGTTGTTGTAGACATTAGAAAAGAGAATGCATTAATGGATGTGTCCTGTCTAGTATAAATCTTCCCTATAATTCATCCTGCCCAATATATGAATGGACTGCAGCTTGTCTTATCGATGTGCAACACCTGCTATCTTTCTAAGTTGTTGTTTTCTTCCTGAATTCTGGCCACTCTCCAGAATGGGCTCAGGGATTTGTGTCCAAAATATGTACCACCTCCAAGCTCTGTGACATGGCCATGTAAAGGATAGTTGAAGAGAATGGCGAGCATCTCAGAAAACTCAGATATCAGTGTGACCAGGAAAGTCTCAGCGCAGAAACACTGCTTTGGGCTTTTTGCTTACTTATTGTTGTGTTGCACTGAATGTCAGGAAGTTCTTTGCCTCAGGCCACCCCTTTGTGAAGCCTGAAGAAACAGTTTTCAAATGGAAATGAATGGGCCTCACCTGTGGTTCTTTGCTTAATTGCTTTGGAAAGGGATGTGTCTTTATCAGCCTCTTGGTCCTGTGTGTGGCTGTGACTTACATTCTCAGCACCTGATGGATCTTAAGAATGATCCCATGTGAGCTTCCAAAACCAGAATGGCAAAAAATATCATTCATTGTGGATGAAGACTCTTGCCTTCCTCTGTTAGGTTCCTGCACTCCAAAAAATATGAATAGGGATTCTGTGAGTCAAATGAGTTCTTCAAAGCCCTGCAGAGGTGCTTGTGTTTTCGCATGACTCTAAATCACCTAAAGAATCGATACCTAAAATCAGTAGCCCTCAAATTGGAGAAACATAGAAGTATTAACGGCAGGCTTATTTGTTCACTCCTGGTTCACAGCAACAGTGTCCAGGCTACCCTGACTTTAGGCAAATGAGGGGCAAACGAGCTGATTTTGGACACTGTCTTGGGCTGCACCCCTCATGGAAACCTCCAGCCAGAGTTTAAGATGATTGACTATATGGAATAAGGTGAGGCCCATGTGGGAGTGTTTTGGTTTTAATGTTGGTCATTTGTGTGGCATTGGAAAAAATGACTGGTTCCACGTGGGCTTGAACTCTGGTGTGATTCCCCTTAAACACTGGGTTTTGGAACTGAACTCAGAGAAGCATTGCTATGAATTTTGTTGGGATTTTAAGAGGCCACGCATGAAAGTCGCACTTGGAAACTGAGACCTAGGCCCCGGGTAGATTTCCACAGAGGCCTGGGAATCTCAGCAAGGATATCACATGATTTTATTCTTAAAGAAATGGCAGCCATAGTTGAGAGTCAAAACACACATGCACCTCACATTGTAGACCTCAATGGGCCTGGCCTAATGTGACCTTTTGTCCATTCTTTGGGAAGCCTTGCCTGTGAGATTTCTCCAGAGATTTCATTGAAATGAGCTTCCTCACAATTTAATCTTTGCTGAATGAATTGAAACCCACAGTGCCTCCAACTTCATGCTTGAAAAATGGCTAGATAAATACCATGAAATTTTTGAAATTCCTATGACCAGGTGGCACTGGAGAAACATTGGATGTCCTATTGCTGATCATGAGTATACCAGACAGTGCCTTGATTTACTGAGTTTCATGAAAATGGTGTAGAACAGAGATGCCAGTAAGTTGGAGCCTGCTGAGTAGTGGGTCTAGAGCAGTGCTGGGGAGGTGTTTGATAAAACATCCGTGGTAGGGCCATGTGGATCTACCATTGGATTCCAAATGGCTTGTAACTGACATGGTGCTGCCAGCAGACCCTTATATGTAAAGGCATCTTGTTATATGGAGAGTTTTAAGAGGAAAATTAAGAATCAGGTTGATATGGACAAGGGGGCAATGGGGCAAGCTGTGAGAGATAGAAGCCTAGTTGGTGCATTCTCTTGCAGACCCTGACCCACCACACGTGACAGAACTCCCTCCAGCACTGTGTCCCAGTTTAGCTGCTAGTATTTCGTGAAACAAATACCAAACTCACAGTGCAGCAGCCTAAAAACCACAGAAAGTGGAGGAGGACCAAATGGCTTCACAGTCCACACGGGGAGACGGGGAGACACTTAGTCCCCAGTGGCCTCAGTTTACCTATAAAGAGAGGATTCAGCACTGCTTCATCTTGTTCATTGGAAAATAAGAAACCATGTCCTCCAGGTCACATAGATGCAGACCCAGCTTTGATGGTCTCACTACAAAGGAAGCCAAATCTCATGAAAACAACATATATTTCAAGTGCGGAAGCTCAGAGGCAGTTTCTCAAACAGTTTTTAGGCCAGCAGAGTTACATGTTTGTGGAGTGTTTACCATGTCCCTTACTTTTGGAAACTCCTAAACCACCTCCAAGGTTGTGAACTCCTGAGCATTTTCCATTCCAGATATGTATTCACTGATTGTGTAACTCTTCTTCTCTAATTGTGTCTTACTTGGGGTGAAGGTAATGTCAAGGCATTGTTTTGGATGAGAGCGGGAGTATATGTGTGCAGCATATATTTACATACACATTGGATTCATTTTCCAATTTTTCATTCGAAGTACTGAATCCCTGACACTAACCCATACCTAGTAGACTCAGACTATTCATCCTAATATAATGGGGAAAATTAACCCAACACAATAGAAATACAAGCACTTCAGAGGAGACATGTTCTATAGTTGGACTTGACATTTGCATTATATAAGGTAGGAGTTATACATCTAGTCAAATTTTAATTGAAATATTCTCCATGTGTTTTTAAACTTAACAAATATGTGAATACTTGTTTCCAATTTCTGTAGCCTATTCACACATGTATATTTATATGCATATATAGAATCCTACCAGGTATCACAGGTACATTTTTGTAAGGTGGATGTCTTGGCATATACAAATTGTGAGAAGTGTTCACTCCTCCTAAATGCTGTTGGAAATGAAAATTCAACCTATAAGAGAGCGTCCTAGAAGAACAACATTATACATAAACTCATGTTCAGTAACATAAATATTTTTGCATCTGTGGATGATATATATTTACTGATGAATTTCGATTGGCATTTATATTGGTACTTTTTAATGTCTGTGAGTGTTGTGTGTGTGTGTGTGTGTGTGTGTGTGTGTGTGTATAGATATAGATATACTCTCCAAAGTTTTCCAAATATGAAACATATGTGTCTAGTATACACTCTCTAAATTCATTCATGTTCATGTATGTTTATTTATAATCCACTTTTCAGAAGATTATAATCAGAAATATTCATCCACCTGAAATACATATTTGTTTCCTAGTACTGACTACTAACTTCAGTGAAGGGTGCATACAAATCCTAATTATTCCACAGTATCTGACCCAGTCTAACATCAATGCAAGTAGACTCCTATGGGACATGATATGTAATTTGTCATTCATTTGTATTCGACACTGGTGCATTATGGTTTCTTCAGTTTTTGCACATCATAGGATATACATTTAATCCCCAAGTTCACAAATTAATAGGCATTTGTTTCAACATTAATCACTTCTTGCTTCAGAACACATGTATTGTCAGGGTTTCTTGACTGGTCTTTTCATGAGACTTCTTTCCAAACACATTATTTTGAATTACCATAATCATTTTGAAGCAAAACTCACACACTCTTCATGATAAACCAAAACACTAATATTTCCATTAGATATATATCTGGTTAGAATTAATTATTATATATCAATATACAATTTCCTTTTATTTTTCAGATATCAGTTCAATTCATTATTTAAAGTTCAAAAAAGTTATATTATTTATTCAAGTATGGTCTATTCGTGGTTTTTCTCTATGTTCATAGAAACAGGGTACACCTATTTGTACCCCCGATTCTCATTTGACATCTTCAATATATTGCTCCCAGAAATGGTGAAAGAAATACTCATGTCACCTCATTATCACAGTAATATTCTGGACAAAAAATGGAAAGGTCACACTTATGATTGTACCAAAGCCTAAATGGAAAGTGAACATGGATTTCTAAAAACATCCATGTCCAGGTTGCCTAATGCTGTCAATTGTCACTCCTATTGGTGACTACATATTTGTTTTTTCCTAATTTATATATTGAAACTCAACCCTGTTGAAAATGTCTAATTCTATCCCTCACTTTATACTTTGCCTGATTTCGTAATGTTTCCATTGATATCTGCTTTTCTACATATTTTCCCCAGTTCAACAAAGTGTCTGACTCTTCATATGTGCTGACATTTACATTCACTCTATAACCAAAAGTCTATTGCTAAAGAACTTTTGGTCCAAATCCTATACTCACTCGTCTTCCTAACCCTACCGACTATCTTCCTAATCCTACTGAATATCCCTTTTTGACTGGATGTTCTCTTCTAAATTCAATCATCCAATGTACAAGGTCCTATGCCATTGTATATCAAATTATCTGAGACATCTTTGCAGAACATAATTCAAAGCTAAGTATCCCAATCAAGGGCAAAACCCTTCTGGGCTTCAAAGCATACCTAGATTTCTTTTTTCATACTTATATTTCACCTATATATTCTTGTAAATATTGCAGGTTCCCAATCCCATTATTCATCGCACAGAATCTTTCGTCACCAAATCAAACCTGTTTTTAAGCCCAAGTATACACTGTTCCCTCAATCATTTTACAGAAGAGCAGGGACAGAGGGGTTCTTACAATACAGGAAATTTGGGGATCTTCCACCAAATGAGAACCTCAAATGTCCATGCACAAATGATACCTGGAGAAGTTGTAGGCAGGTATGAAGCTCCTGAGAGACCAAAAGCCATCTTCCATGGCAAACAACCTGGTCAGGATGAAGGGATGTGTCTGAATCTGCCTATCTCTTCTTATTGTAGACAAGGTGGAACAATCCAGGCCTGAGTGGAGAGCTGTTCACAGGTGCCAATGGTTGATATACATTCTACCTTATGAAAGTGTCACAGGAAGTAGGGGAAACCTCCAACTTATGTAACCCTTGGAAGCAACTGTTAGGACAAAGTGGTTGCCAAGGCAGTGACCTCATTCAGTTCCAAAGAATGTGACATACCTCATTTCCTTGGTGATGGAACTCTCTGAACTTGGTATCCAAGAAGCCAGGCACCCAGAGGCAGTCCCAGTCCCAGGCCCAGTGGGCTCACTTGTTTGGATTTACCAAGGACAGAGTCAGTTTTCTTGGTACCTAATGATGTGAGGATGGCCAAATGCCAGGAGAGCTCTGAAGATGGACCTTTCCTGAGAAAACAGGTAGTGGCTAAGCACTTTTTCCTGACATCTTCACAGAGTTGGTCAAGGAAACAAGATCTGAGAGAAGACAGGCCATTTCGGGGGAACATAGTATGGCCCACCAGTAAGAGGACACTCCGGATAGTCACAGACCTACTTGGGGGAAGGAGGTGCCTTTGTGGGAGTGGGTGTGGGTTTTGTTGTTTTGTCTCATGTTCTGAGAATAGATCGAAAAGGCAGTTTGTTTGGTTTGGAGCAGACAGTTTCTAGTAAGTCATTTGACAAGGCGAGTGTTTCTGTTTATGTGTATCCCACTGTGTCCGTTGTTGTAGACATTAGAAAAGAGAATGCATTAATGGATGTGTCCTGTCTAGTATAAATCTTCCCTATAATTCATCCTGCCCAATATATGAATGGACTGCAGCTTGTCTTATCGATGTGCAACACCTGCTATCTTTCTAAGTTGTTGTTTTCTTCCTGAATTCTGGCCACTCTCCAGAATGGGCTCAGGGATTTGTGTCCAAAATATGTACCACCTCCAAGCTCTGTGACATGGCCATGTAAAGGATAGTTGAAGAGAATGGCGAGCATCTCAGAAAACTCAGATATCAGTGTGACCAGGAAAGTCTTAGTGGAGAAACACTGCTTTGGGCTATTTGCTTACTTATTGTTGTGTTGCACTGAATGTCAGGAAGGTCTTTGCCTCAGGCAACCCCTTTGTGAAGCCTGAAGAAAACAGTTTTCAAATGGAAATTAATGGGCCTCACCTGTGGTTCTTTGCTTAATTGCTTTGGAAAGGGATGTGTCTTTATCAGCCTCTCGGTCTGTGTGTGGCTGTGACTTAGATTCTCAGCACCTAATGGATCTTAAGAATGATCCCATGTGAGCTTCCAAAACCAAAATGGCAAAAAATATCATTCATTGTGGATGAAGACTCTTGCCTTCCTCTGTTAGGTTAATGCACTCCAACAAATGAGAATAGGGATTCTGTGAGTCAAATGAGTTCTTCAAAGCCCTGCAGAGGTGCTTGTGTTTTCGCATGACTCTAAATCACCTAAAGAATCGATACCTAAAATCAGTAGCCCTCAAATTGGAGAAACATAGAAGTATTAACGGCAGGCTTATTTGTTCACTCCTGGTTCACAGCAACGGTGTCCAGCCTACCCTGACTTTAGGCAAATGAGGGGCAAATGAGCTGATTTTGGACACTGTCTTGGGCTGCGCCCCTCATGGAAACCTCCAGCCAGATGTTAAGATGATTGACTATATGGAATAAGATGAGGGCTATGTGGGAGTGTTTTGGTTTTAATGTTGCTCATTTGCGTGGCATTGGAATAAATGACTGTGTCCACGTGGGCTTGAACTCTGGTGTGATTCCCCTTAGAGACTGGGTTTTGGAAGTGAACTCAGAGAAGCATTGCCATGAATTTTGTTGGGATTTTAAGAGGCCATGCATGAAAGTCGCTCTTGGAAACTAGACCTAGGCCCCGGGTGGATTTCCACAGACGCCTGGGAATCTCAGCAAGGACATCACATGATTTTATCCTTAAAGAAATGGCAGCCATAGTTGAGAGTCAAAACACACATGGACCTCACATTATAGACCTCAATGGGCCTCGCCTAATGTGACCTTTTGTCCACTCTTTGGGAAGCCTTGCCTGTGAGAGTTCTCCAGAGATTTTATTGAAATGAGCTTCCTCACCATTTAATCTTTGCTGAATGAATTGAAACCCACAGTGCCTCCAACTTCATGCTTGAAAAATGGCTAGATAAATACCATGAAATTTTTGAAATACCTATGACCAGGTGGTACTGGAGAAACATTGGATGTCCTTTTGCTGATCATGATTATACCAGACAGTGCCTTGATTTACTGAGTTTCATGAAAATGGTGTAGAACAGAGATGCCAGTAGTTTGTAGCCTGCTGAGTAGTGGGTCTAGAGCAGTGGTGGGGAGGTGTTTGATAAAACATTCGTGGAAGGGCCTTGTGGATCTACCATTGGATTCCAAATGGCTTGTAACTGACATGGTGCAGCCAGCAGACCCTTATATGTAAATGCATCTTGTTATATGGAGAGTTTTCAGAGGATAATTAAGAATCAGGTTGATATGGAAAAGGGGGCAATGGGGAAAGCAGTGAGAGATAGAAGCCTAGTTGGTGCATTCTCTTGCAGACCCTGACCCACCACACGTGACAGAACTCCCTCCAGCACTGTGTCCCAGTTTAGCTCCTAGTATTTCGTGAAACAACTACCAAACTCACAGTGCAGCAGCAAAAACTCCACAAAAAATGGAGGAGGACCAAATGGCTTCACAGTCCACACGGGGAGACACTTAGTCCCCAGTGGCCTCAGTTTACTTACAAAGAGAGGATTCACCACTGCTTCATCTTGTTCATTGGAAAATAAGAAACCATGTCCTCCAGGTCACATAGATGTAGACCCAGCTTTGATGGTCTCACTACAAAGGAAGCCAAATCTCCTGAAAACAACATATATTTCAAGTGCGGAAGCTCAGAGGCAGTTTCTCAAAAAGTTTTTAGGCCAGCAGAGCTCCATGTTTGTGGAGTGTTTACCCTGTCCCTTACTTTTTGAAACTCCTCTACTGCCTCCAGAATGTGAACTCCTTAGCATTTTCCATTCCAGATATGTATTCACTGATTTTGTAACTCTTCTCCTCTAGTTGTGTCTTACTTGTGGTGAAGGTAATGTCAAGGCATTGTTCTGGATGAGAGCGGGAGGATATTTGTGCAGCGTATATTTACATACACATTGGATTCATTTTCCAATTTGTCATTCGAAGTACTGAATCCCTGACAATAACCCATACCTAGTAGACTCAGACTATTCATCCTAATATAATCGTGAAAATTAACCCAACACAATAGAAATACAAGCACTTCAGAGGAGACATGTTGTAGAGTTGGACTTGACATTTGCCTTATATAAGGTTGGAGTTATAAATCTAGTCAAATTTTAATTGTAATATTGTCCATGTGTTTTTAAACTTAACAAATATGTGAATTCTTGTTTCCCTTTTCTGTAGCCTATTCACACATGTATATTTATATGCATATATAGAATCCTACCAGGTATCACACGTACATTTTTGTGAGGTGGCTGTCTTGGCAGATACAAATTGTGAGAAGAGTTCACTCCTCCTAAATGCTTTTGGAAATGAAAATTCAACCTATAGGAGAGCGTCCTATTAGAAAAACTTTATATATAAACTCATGTTTAGTAAAATAAATATTTTTTGCATTTGTGGATGATATATATTTACTGATGAATTTCGATTGGCATTTATATTGGTACTTTTTAATGTCTGTGAGTGTTGTGTGTGTGTGTGTGTGTGTGTGTGTGTGTATATATATATATAGATAGATATAGATATAGATATATAGATATAAATATAGATATACTCTCCAAATTTTTCAAAGTATGAAATATATGTGTCTTATTTTGCACTTCCTAAATTTTTCATATTCATGAATGTGGATTTATAATTATCTTTTCACAAGATTATTCTCAGAAACATTCATATACCCTACGAGACTCTTACCACTAATACTAATATAATGGAGAAAAAGAACCCAAACAGAATAGATACAAGCATTTCAGAAGAGACATGGTGTATAGTTGGACTTGCCTTTTGCATAATATAAGGTAGGAGTTATAAATCTATTCAATTTATTGAAATAATTTTCCATGTGTTATTTTTTTTTGACACAACACAAAATTTAATCTTTGAAAAATAAATAAAGTTGACACTTCCTTAACCAAGCTAATGAAGAAAAAAACCCTCAAATTACTAAAATTAAGGATCATAAAGGAACTTTTACAGAGTACACAACTAAAATACAGAGAATAATTGAAAACTAATTTGAAAATTTATAGTCTAATAAATTAAAATACCATGATGACATCAATAAAATTTTAGAGATATACCCAAACTTAATTAGTAGGACGTGAACAATTTAAACAAATCAATTTCAAGCAATGAAATAGAAGTTGCTGTCAACAGCCTACCAATCAAGCAAAGCCCAGGAACAGACAGATTCTCAGCCATGTTCTACAAGACCTTCAAAGAAGCATTCATCACAATACTCCTCAAATTATTCCATAAAATAGAAAAGGATGGAACTCCTCCAAACTCATTCCATGAGGCTATTATCACTCACATACCAAAATCAGACAAAGACACATCAAGGAAAGAAATCTTCAGAGCAATATTCCTGACAAAGATATATACAAAAATTCTCAATAAAATTCTTTTTTTTAAGCCAAAGTTAATCAAAAGGGATAAAGAGGGACACTACACACTATTCCATGTGTTTTTAAAGTTAAGAAATATATGAATTCCTGTCTCCCTTTCTCTGTAGCCTATTAAGCACATGTATTTTTATATGCACAAATAGAATCCTACCTGGTTTCACACGTACATTCTTGTAAGGTGGCTGACTTGGCAGATACTATTTGTGAGAAGAGATCACTCCTCCTAAACGCTGTTGGTACAGAAAATTCAACCCATGGGTGAGCTTCCTAGATGAACAACATTATACATACATCCATGTTCAGTAAAATGAATATTTTGGGATATGCGGATGAGTTATTTTTCATGATGAATTTCGATTGACATATATATTGCGACATTATAATGTGTGTGTGTTTGTCTCTCTCTCTCTCTCTCTCTCTCTCTCTACATATATATATATATATATATATATATATATATATATATATAGTCTCCAGATTTTCCAAAATATGAAATATATGTCTTCTTATACACCACCTGAATTCATTCATTTTCATATATGTGGATTTATAATCAACTTTTAACAAGTTTATTCTCAGAAATATACATCTACTGAAATACATATTTGTTTCCTAGTACTGAAAACTAAATTCAGGGAAGGGTTCTTACAAATCCTAATATTTCTAGACTAACTGACCAAGTTTAACATCAATGCAAATACATTCCTATTGGATATGATGTGTTTTTTAAAGTTCATTTTTATTCAAACTTGGTGCGTTATTATTTATTCAGTTTATGGACATCATAAAATATATCCTTTCATTCACAAGTTCACAAATTTATAAATATTTGGTTTACTTTCAATCACTTCCTCCTTTGGAACACATATATTCCTCTATGTTTCTTGACTGGTCTTTTCACTAGACTTCTTTCTAAACACATTATTTTCGATTCCATTATCATTTTTGAAGCAAAACTCACACACTATTCATGATAAACGGTAACCCTAATAATACCATTAGATATATAACTTGTTGGAATGAATGTACATATATCAATATATGATTTCGTCTATATTTTCAGATATTAAAACAATCCATTATGTAAATTTGGAACCAGTCACATATTTTTTTCACAGTATGGTCTATTAATGCATCATCTCTATATTCATCAACACAGGGTAAACCTCTTAGTATCCCCAGTACTAATTTATATGTTTTCAAAATATTGCTCCCAGAAAAGGTGGAAGAAATACTCATGTCACCTGATCTACATATACATATTATCACAGTAATATTCTGGACACAAAATGCAAAGGTCACCATTATGATTGCAATAAAGCCTCAATGGAATGTGAACATGGATTACTAAAAACATCCATGTCCAGTTTGCCTAATGCTCTCAAATGTCAATCCAATTGGTGACTACATTTTTGTTTCTTTTTAAGATTATGTATTCAACCTCAACCCTGTTGAAAATGTCAAATCTTATCACTCACGTTATACTTTGCCTGATTTCCTAATGTCTCTATTGATGTCTGCCTTCCTACATATTTTTCCCAGTTCATCATTGTGCCCAACTTTTCACATATGGTGCCATTTATATTCACTCTCTAACCAAAACCTATTGCTAAAGAACTTTTGGTCCAAATCCTAGACTCACTCTTCCTCCTAAACCTACTGACTATCTTTCTAATCCTACACACTATCCCTTTTTCACTGGATGTTCTCTTCTACATTCAATCATCTGAGGTACAGGGTCTTATGCCATTGTATATCGATTTGCATCGACCTCGGTGCAAAACATTACTCAAGCTAAGGATCCCAATCAAGAGCCCAAATCCTTCTGGGCTTCAAATATTACCTAGATTTCTGTTTTCATACTTATATTTTACCTCTATATTCTTATAAATATTGCTGGTTCCCAATACCATTATTCATCCAGCAGAATGATTCCTAAGCCAAATGGAACATGCTATTAACCCTAACCATACAATGTTCCCTCAATCTCACTTTACAGAAGAGCAGGGATAAAGTTGATATTACAATACAGGAAGTTAGGAGATCTTCCACCTGCTGAGTACCTCAAAATCCATGCAGAAATAATCCCTGGAGAAGATGTAGGCAGCTATGAAAGACCTGAGAGAACAAAAGTCATATTCCATGGCAAACAACATGGTCAGGATGAAAGGATGTGTCTGAGTCAGCCTCTCTATTCTTAATGCAGGGAAGATGGACCAAAGCAGGCCTGTGTGGAGATCTGTTCCCAGGTGACTATGGTTTCTATACCATTCTAACATGTTAAAGTATCACAGGAAGTAGGGCAGCCTCCATGTCAGGAGACACTAGGATGCAACTGTTAGGACAAAGTAGTGGCCAAGACAGGGACCTCATTTATTTCCTGAAGGTAGTGACCTCACCTCATTTCCTTGGCGATGGAACTCTCTGAATTTTGTGATCCAGGAAGCCAGGCACCAGAGCCAGTCCAAGTCCCAGTCGCAGTGGGCTCACTTGTTTGGATTTACTAAGGACAGAGTCAGTCTTTCTTGGTACCTACTGATGTAAGGGTTGCCAAATACTAAGAAAGCTCTGAAGAGGGGTCTTTCCTGAGAGGACAGGAATTGGCTCACCACTGCCTCCTGACAACTTCACAGAGTTGACCAAGGAGACCAGATCTGAGACAGAAAGGCCATTTGTGGGGAACATCGTATGGCCTACCAGTCAGAGGACACTCCAGATAGTGACAGACCTACTTGGGGGAAGGAGTTGCATTTGTGGGTGTTGGTTTGTGTTTGTGGTTTTTTTCCATGTTCTGAGAATAGGTAAAAAAGGAGGTTTGTTTGGATTGGAGTGGACTGTTTCCAGTAAGTCATTTGACAAGGAGACTGTTTCTATGTCCGTGTATCCCACTGTGTTTTTCTTTGTGGATATTAAAAAAAAATAGCTCATTGGGTGTGTCCTGTCTAGTAGAAAGCTTCCCAGCATGCATCCTTTCCAATTAATGAATGGACTGAGGCTTGCCTTATCCATGGGCAACACCTGCTATCTACCTAATTTTCCATTTTTTCATGAATTCTGGCCACTCTCAAGATTAGTATCATGTATTTTTGTACAAGATATATACCACCTCCAAGCTCTGTGACATGGCCATGTACTGGATAGCTGAAGGGAATGGCGAGCAACTCAGAAAACTCACATATTAGAGTAACAAGGAAAGTCTCCGTGGAGAAACCCTGCTTGGGGCCTTTTGATTACCTACTGTTCTGTTGCTCTGAATGTCAGAAAGGTCTTTGCCTCAGGCCACCCCTTTGTGAAGCCTGAAGAAAACAGTTTTCAAATGGAAATGAATGGGCATCACCTGTGGCTCTTTGCTTCATTGCTTTGGAAATGGATGTATCTGAATCAGCCTCTTGGCCCTGTGTGAGCCTGTGGTTTAGATTTTCAGCACCTGATGAATCTAAAGAAAGATCCCATGTGGGCATCCAAAACCTAAATGGAAAAAAGATCAGTCATTGTGGATGAAGCCTCTGGACTTCCTCTGTAAGATTCCTGACCTCCATCAAGTGAGAATAGGGATTATTTGTGTCAAATAAGTTCTTCAAAGGGCTGCAGAGGGGAGACAATAGGTGCTTGGGTTTTCTTATAACTCCAATTCACACTAAAAATCTATACCCCACAGTCAGTAGGCCTCAAATTTGAGAAGTGGAGTAGTATTAACGGCAGGCCTATTTGATCACTTCTGGTTCACACTAAGGTTGTCCAGGCCACCCTGACTTTAGGCAAATGAGGGACAAGGGAGATTATTTTTGACACTGTCTTGGGCTGTGCCCCTCATGGAAACCTCCAGCTAGAGGTTATGATTAGTGTCTATATAAAAAGATGAAGAGGGCCATGTGAGAGTGTTTTGGTTTTAATTGTCATCATTTGTGTGGCAATTTGAAGAGATGCCTGGGTCCACCTGGGCTTGAACTCTGTTGTGATTCCCCTTAGAGACTGAGTTGTGTAACTGACCTCAGAGAAGTATTGCCATGAATTGTGTTGGGATTTCAGGAGGCTACACATGAGATTCACCATTGGAATCTGAGATCTTGGCCCAGGGTGACTTTACACAGAGCACTGGGAATCTAAGCCAGGATATCACAAGATTTTATTCTGAAAGATTCCAGCCATAGTTAAAACACCAACAGGGAATCTTTAGATCACTTATAAGCAAATTAAAAAACAAAATTTTTTAACAAGAGTAAAAATACTTAGTTAATGTAATGCTACCCTGAATTTTTTGGGTGAGTTTTACTTTATATTCCCTGTTTGAGATCCTAGTAAACTTGAGAGAAAAAAAAAAGAAAAAAACAAAACTTTTGAACATAACTTTAAATGAAATAAAATCTGACCTACTGCTTTCGTAGTCATTCTCACATGTAGTAAGATGGGACACAGAGCCTTATCTCGGGTAAGACAGGGCTCTTTATAAATCATAAGTGTTTTAGTTCTAAAGCTGATCTTCGTTTTTTAATATCCTTTTACAAAGTTTACATAAATTGTTTGAGGTCACATGAACATTAGCTAACACCATATAATATCACTTTTGAAACATGAATTAAAGAATGGCTGAATGTTTTTAACATTCAAATAGATTAGGCTCTCATTAATTTAAAAATACATTTAAATTGTTGCACAATGTAAAGTGTAACATAAAACTTTACATATCTTATTGATAACAGGTAAATAAATCCCCAATATATATTTTATTTACCATACAACTTCAGAACACCAGCTTGATATAATGCTCTTTTAATGTTTCTACCTTATCGAGTTGTATAACTGGAAGATATGAGCACATTAATAGCATCACAGTTACATTGATGTTTCCACATTAACCAAGTTTATCTTTTAAAGAAATGGCAGTACAGTGCTCTAAAATAACAGTTCTGTTTTAAACAGTTGTTTAATTTTTATGGTTGCTTGCTCTGGAAAAAATAAGACTTAATAAACACAATGTTATGAGTAATCTTATGTTTTAAGAAATTTTTGTCTCTTTAACACATGACTAATTTTTACAATCTTACACAGACTTTAGTAGAAAGTCTGTATAAGATTGTAAACATTTTATACAGATTTTGTACTAAAAATTGATAGACCTTAGTATATCAATCAGATATCAAACAAAAACACTCATGAATGAGTAAATCCAAATCAAATTTACTTTACTTTTTAATCAAAATATTAGACAAATGTATTGAACAGTGTAAACGATTTTTTGGTTGAAGGAAAAGTCCTAGAACAAAGTCATATAGACCTTTGGTAGACAATAATATTTTATTAGATTTTTGAACACCTAGAAAAACTTATAGGCATAAATTTGAAGACATTTATATTTATCTGTTTATCCAATCTAAATTGAAACATTTAAACCACGTGAATTAAAGATCTGTGGTCCACTTTTTAAAATTTGTTTTTATGAGCGCTTTTTTATATGAGTGCTCCTTATATATGTTAATTTGTGTATCATTTGAATGATATACGGACATATGTGTATATATATATATATATATATATATATATATATATATATATATATATATATAGAGAGAGAGAGAGAGAGAGAGAGAGAGACATAAAACACATAACAAAAGTGTGCACACCTAATAATAGTGAAGGCCTTGTAGCTTTTCACAGGTGAAATCACCATTGCAATGTTTTTAAAACTCCACAGTTGGTCAAAGATAAAACTGATCAGAAAAACATTAACCTAGGTCTGTAGGATCAAAATCATAACCTCAAAAAAAAAAAAGAATCTAAGAAAAAATTATGAGTCCTAGAAAAAATGACTGGCCGGTAATTAGTAAATACCATACAAATTACCATTTTTTTCCCTTAGGCCTCAGATCAGTCTCCTACTGAGCTTACAGGAGACTTTCATTTGCATTTCAACAGAAGTCCTGGCTGAGGTCTGGAAGGAGCAGGAAAAAACTGCTATTCTGAGCAGACACCTCAGGCCTAAGGCATTTTAACCATAATTTTCTGGTTAGGATGTTGAAAATTATGCTACAAGTTTAAGATACAATTCACAAAATTTTATATCTTTACATCTTGTTTTGTCAACAGATATCATACTATGATTTACTATCCTTGTCCAAATTAATGCACTGGTAAACACAGTGACATTTTCCCAGGCTACCCAATTCAGAATTGGAGAAAAAAAGACTGCATGATTGGGAAGTTACTTGCCAACTTGGAAGTAGAGTTCTTTAGTTTTCCATCCTAAGTATTTAAGTTCTCTGGCATGAATTATCTGAAATCAAAAACTAAACAATTACCTAAACCCGACTTTTAACTGCAATATTGTGCAATGCTTCAAAAAACGCATTCAGATACCAGATTTTTACAATAAAACATCGTCATTTAGACACACATTCAGCTAAGATCATTCTCAAGAAACAATTTATAATATAAACACATTATTGCACATGTCTTAAAGTGCCAAAAACAAAGGCACAAGACAGACAGAAAGGAACTCCAGAATATGGCTGACAGACAGAAGCCTTTAAAACAGAGCAGATAAGAGAAAAATCTCCTGCACCAGTGGCACCACAGATGTCCCCACAAGGGGACCAGATGTTTTCACAGAGAAGCTACCTGAAATGTAAAATCAAGGGTCTCCATGGTGACTTTACTGCATTTAGTGTCCCCTTTTTATTTTTCTCTTTTAAAAGAAGACAGAGGTGTCATAATTCTTACAGTGCAGGGAAGGAAGGAGGGAATTCCCTGAAGCAACAGGGCTTTGGCAGTTGCTGGGGTCCCTCAGTCCCTCCTTTTACTTACAGGATTAGCTCTTCTGTTTTGGGTCCACTCCAAGCATGCACCATCTCCTAACATTTCAGTCGTCAGCTCTCAAAAAGTTCTGGGACGGGGCCGGGTATCAAAATTTGTAACTTAAAGTTCGGTTTCTGACCCTGAAGCAAATTAATGCTAATTTAATAATGAGGACAGGGTTTTGAGAAAAAGAAAATGGAGGTTTATTGCTTTGCTAACAAAGGAAAAACAAGGGGACTCTGCCAAAAGGTTGTGACTCTCATGATCTGGAGGGACAAGGGATTTTAAAGAGTTTCACTTGTTAACCTGGGGTATACTCAGTTCTTCGTTCCCCAGCAGGCATTGCCCTGTGCAGTGGGTGTGCTCCAGGCAGCCAGCTAGGGGCTTCTTTCTTCCTGCTTAACAAAGGTGGGTAAAGTTCATCACAGTTCCTTAAAACACAGTCGAAAGGGTGTCAGGCTTACTTGCTTTGTTACCCTTTTTCACGTCCAATATCCTTAAAATTTTACCACAGAAATCAAACAAAAAAACGCACAAAAAAAAACAAAAAAAACATATAGACCACAGAACAAAACACAGAAAAACAGAATCCTGGTGCCGAAACAGAAAAACAGAGGAGCAATGCAACATCTTGCTAAAGCTCCAGGGTAGGAGCGTGTGTGTGCCCATCGGCACCTCTCTACCCTTCCAGAGGAATTCCCTACAGAACAGAACAGAGGACAGCATGATTCTCATTACTGTCCTGGACAGGAGTGTATGTGAGCCTCCCCAGGCCACCTCTCTGTCATCAGAAGAGATCTCCCTTAACCAGATATCAGATGTTATAAAGGCGCCACTTACCTATGGAGGCCTCCTCCACCAGGGGCTTGATAATAGTTTTAGTGTGGTGGTTCACTGCAGTGCTCCCCAGACTGACGGCTCACTCCAAGGCCTTGGAACATCTCAAGTTGTGCACCTCCTAGAGTGGTTCTCCAGCCCAGTGCCCTGGAGGGAAGGCCAGCTTCAGAATTTTCAGCAGTCTGGTTTTGTGATCTGCTCGGGCAGGGTCATCTCACTGGGGAACTCCAAAATTTTGGACTAGGATGCAAGAAAAGACCACTGACTCCAATTAAAATCAAATTAAGACAAGCTTATTATTTCAACAGGCTGGGCTGCCTCTCCTTCCCAAAATGGCGGGAACAAGACAGCAACCCCACCTTTCCTACAGCCCAGCTATATAGCCCAGAAAGTTACACAAACGGGTGGTTACAGATAACAAAACTTTGAAAGCATCACACTAATGGTAGTTTACATTTTTTTTTTGGCTGGCCCCAATATCAGAAATAATGAGGACCATTAGGGCCTCAGAGAGGGTTGTTGTCTGGCCAGGGAAGGCCAATATTTATGAGGTGTCACTAAAGTTTCAGAAAGTACTCTTATCTGGTCAGAGAGCCAGGTGTGGATGAGTTCAAGGCACGGGCAGGCGTTCCAAGCAGGTTCAGAATTTGCAGTAATTTAGAGTAAAGCCAAAATTATCTTTTCACGGCTTTGTGGCAAGATGGTTCCCAATTTTAATAAAAAATCAGGTTGGGTCTATCAAGCCTCTCCCTTACTTTTGGAAACTCCTCTGCAAACTCCAATGTTGTGAACTCCCGAGCATTTTAATTCCAGATATGTATTCACAGAATTTCTAACTCTTCTATTCCAATTTTGTCTTTCTTGGGGCGAAGGTAATATCAAGTCATTGTTCTGGATGAGAGTGAAAATATTTTTGTGTAGCACATATTTGCATACACATTTAGGAGATCACTCCTCCTAAACACTGTTGGAACAGAAAATTCAAACTATGGGGGAGCTTCTTAGTTGAACAACATTATTCATGAATCCAAGTTCATTAAACAAATAGTTTTGGATCAGTGGATGATATATATTTCAAGATGAATTTCAATTGGCATATACTATGCTACATTTTAATGTCTGTGTGTGTTTTTTGTTTATAATGTTCTGCGATTTATATGGATTTAAAATCAAGTTTCCACAAGATTATTCTCAGAATATTCATCCACCTGAAATACATATTTGTTTCCTAGTACTGAAAACTAACTTCAGTAAATGGTGCATAAAAATCCTAATATGTCTACAGTAACTGACCCAGATTAATATCAATGCAAGTAGATTCCTAGGGGACATGATGTGTATTTTGATGTTCATTTTTATTCAACACTGCTACATTACTATTTCTGCAGCTTATGCACATCATACTGTATATATTTCATTCAAAAGTTCGCAAATTTATATGCATGTGTTTCACATTCAATCACTTCCTGCTTCAGAACACATGAATTCCTCCAGGTTTCTTGACTATTCTTTTCATGATACTTCTTTCCAAACACATTATTTTTGATTTCCATAATCACGTTTGAAGCAAAACTCACACACTTTTCAGGATAAAATATAACCCTAATATTACCATTAGATGTATAAGTGGTTGGAATGAATGATTGCATATCAATATGAGATTTCTTTTATATTTTCAGATATCAATTCAATCCATTATTTAAAGTGGAACCAGTTATATTATTTATACACAGTATGGTCTATTCATGCATAATCTGCATATTCATAGACACAGGGTACACCTATTTGTACCCCAAATACTAAATTATACGTCTACAAAACATTGCTCCAGAAACGGTGGAAGAAATATTCATGTCACCTGATCTACACATACATTTTATCACAATAATATTCTGGACACAAAATGCAATGGTCACACTTATGATTTTAAAAAAGCCTAAATGGAAAGTGAACATGGATTACAAAAAAACATCCAAGTCCTGGTTACCTAATGCTCTCGAATTCAATCCTATTTGTGACAACATATTTGTTTCTTCCTAAGATTATATATTCAAACTCAACCCTGTTGAAAATGTCTAAACCAATTACACACTTTATACTTTTGCTGATTTCCTAATGTCTCTATTTATGTCTGCTTTCCTACATATTTTCCCCTGTTCATCATTGTGACTGACTCTTCACATGTGCTGACATTTACATTCACTCTCTACCCGAAACCCTATTTGTAAAGAACTTTTGGTCCAAATCCTGTACTCACTCTTCTTTATAAACCTGCTGACTACCTTGGTAATCCTACGGACTATTCCTTTATGACTAGATGTTCTGTTTGTTATTCAATCATCCGAGGTACAAGATCCAATTTCATTGTATATTGACTTATCTGAGACATCTGTGCAGAATATAATTCAAAGCTAAGTATCCCACTCAAGGGCCCAATGCCCTACTTGGCTTCAAATCTTCCCTAGATTTCTGTTATATTTTACCTATATATTCTTGTAAATATCACAGGTTTCCAATACCATTATTCATCCAGCAGAATGATTGCTAACCAAAATTGAACATATTATTAACCCTAACCATACACTGTTCCCTCAATCTAACTTTAGAGCAGTGCAGGGACAGAGTTGGTCTTACAAAAGAGGAATGTTGGGGATCTTCCACCTGCTGAGAATATCAAAGATCCATGCAGAAATGATCCCCGAAGAAGATGTAGACTGCTATGAAGGACCTGAGAGAGCAAAAGTTAGCTTCCATGGCAAACAACCTGGTCACTATGAAGGGATGTGTCTGAATAAGCCTCTCTCTTTTTAATATAGAGCAAATGGACCAAACCAGGCCTGTGTGGAGATCTTTTCCCCGGTACCAATGGTTGATATACCATTCTAACTTGTGAAAGTGTCACAGGAAGTAGGGGCAGCCTCCATCTCATGGGACCCTTGGAAGCAACTGTTAGGACAAAGTGGTTGCCAAGGCTGTGAGCTCATTCACTTCATGAAGGAAGTGACCTACCTCACTTTCTTGGTGATGGAACTCTCTGAACTTGGGATCCCTGAAAACAGGCAGCCAGAGTCAGGCCCAATAACAGTCACAGAAGTCTCACTTTTTGGATTTACCAAGGAGAGAGTCAATCTTTCTTGGTATCTACAGTTGTGAGGATGGCCAAATGCCAGGAAAGATCTGAATTGGGGTCTTTCCTGAGAAAGCAGGTATTGGCTCACCGCTGGCTCCTGACAACTTCACAGAGTGGGCCAAGGAGTCCAGATTTGAGAATAGAGAAGCCATTTCGGGGGAACATAGTATGGCCCACAAGGCAGAGGACACTCTTGATAGTCACAGACCCTCTTGGGGGAAAAAGGTGCCTTTGTGGGAATGAGTGTGTGTATGTGGTTTTGTCTCATGCTCTGAGAATAGGTAGGAAAGGCGGTTTCTTTGGTTTAGAATGGACTGTTTCTAGTAAGTCATTTGACAAAGCAAGTGTTTCTATGTCTGTGTATCCAACTGTGTCCATGGTTGTAGACATTACAAAAGAAAATGCATCAATGGATGTGTCCTGTCTAGGAGAAAGCTTCCCCACATTCATCCTGCCCAATTTATGAAAGGACGGAGGCTTGCCTTATTGATGGGCAAGACCTGCTGTCTTCCTAAGTTTCTGTTTTCTTCTTGAATTCTGGCCACTCTCCAGAATAGACTCATGGTTTTGTGACCAAGATATGTAGCACCTCAAAGCTCTGTGACATGGCCGTGTACTGGATAGCTGAAGGGAATGGCGAGAATCTCAGGAAACTCAGATATCTGTGTGATCATGAGTGTCTCAGTGGAGAATCCCTGCTTTGGGCCTTTGCTTACCTATTATTCTGTAGCACTGAATGTCAGGAAGGTCTTTGCCTAAGGCACCACTTTGTGAAACCTGAATAAAACAGTTTTCTAATGGAAATGAATGAGCATCACCTGTCTCTCTTTGAGTAATTGCTTTTGAAAGGGAGGTGTCTGAGCCAGTCTGTTGGCTGTGTGTGAGGCTGTGGCTTGCATTCTCAGCACCTGATGGATCTAAAGAAAGATGCCATGTGTGCATCCAAAACCAAAATGGCCAAAAGAGCAGTCATTGTGGATAAAATCTCTTGCCTTCCTCTGTAAGGTTCCTGACCTCTATCAAGTGAGAATAGGAATCCTTTGGGTCAAATGACTTCTTCAAAGCCCTGCGGAGGCTAGCCAATAGGTGCTTGGGTTTTCTCATGACCCCAATGCACATAAAGAATCTAAACCCCACAGTCAGTAGGCCTCAAATTGGAGAAGCTGAGCAGTATTAATGGTAGGCCTTTTTGATCACTTCTGGTTCACAGAAGGGGTGTCCAGGCCACTCTGACTTTATGGAAATGACGAGCAAGAGTGCGTATTTTGGACACTGTCTTGTCCTGCGCTCCTCATAGAAACCTCCAGCTAGAGGTTATGATGAGTGTCTATATGGAAGAAGATGAGAGCCATGTGGGACTATTTTGGTTTTAATTGTGGTCATTTGTGTGGCAGTTGGAAGAGATGACTGGGTCCACCTGGGTTTGAACTCTGGTGTGAATCCCCTTAGAGACTGAGTTCTGGAAGTGACCTCAGAGAAGTATTGCCATGAATCGAGTTGGGATTTTAGGAAGCCATGCATGAGAGTCGCCCTTATAAACTTAGATCAAGGTCCAGGGTGGCTTTCCACAGAGCACTGGGAATCTCAGCCAAATTATCCCATGATTTTATTCTTAAAGACTTGGCAGCCATACTTGAGAGTCAAAACACACATGGAACTCACATTGTAGACCTCAATAGGCCTGGCTTCATGTAACCTTTTGGCCACTCTATGGGAAGCGTTGCCTATGAAAGTTCTCCAGAGTTTCACTGAAATGAGCTTCCTCAACATTTAATGGTTCTTGAAAGCCACAGTGCCTCCCAACTACATCCTTGAAAAATGGCTAGATAAATACTTTGAAATTTTTGAAATTCCCATGACCAGGTGGCACTGGAGTATCTTTGGATGTCCTGCTGCTGATCATGAGTGTACCAGAGAGTGCCTTGATTGACTGGAATTTATAAAAATAATGTAGAACAGAGATGGTAGTAAGTTGGAGCCTGCTGAGTAGTGGGCCTAGAGCAGTGGTAGCCACGTGTGTGATAAAACATCTGTGGTGGGTCCATGTGATTAGCCCATTTGCTTCCAAATGGCTTGTGACTGACATGGTGCAGCCAGCAGACCCTTATTTGTAAAGGCATCTTTTTATTTGGAGAGCTTTCAAGGTAATAATCAGAATCAGGTTGATATGGTCAAGGGTGCAAGCTATGTGAGAAAGAAGCCTGGTTGTTTCATTCTCCTGCAGACCCTAACCCACCACACGTGACAGAACTCCCTCTAGCACTGTGTCCCAGTTGAACTTGTTGTTCAAAAAGCCCAGTGCAGCAGCAAGAACCAAAAGCCCCAGTGCAGCAGCAAGAACCACCACAAAAATTTGAGGAGGACCAAATGGCTTCACAGTCCACACGGGATGAAACTTAGCCTCCAGTGGCCACACTTTACCTACAAACAGAGAATTCAGCACTGCTGCCTCAGGTTCATTTGAAAATAAGAATCCATGTTCTCCAGGTCATATAGATGCAGACCCAGCTTTGATGGTCTCACTACAAAAGAAGC